>NW_017259306.1:1543110-1549844 GCF_001594045.1 Atta colombica | reverse complement strand
TATATATATATATACACACATACATACATACATATATATATTGTATATACATACATATATACAGTATTATTTATTTTGTTTAGCGATTTGTGCGTAATCTTAAGCAAGGGAGTTGTTTCCTGCAGAATTACATTTTTTTCCATAATGAATATATAAAAAGGTAGCAAGATCAAAAGAATAGAAAATAAGTTTTCAGATTCAGTCAGTTTAGGAATGCAATATGCTGAAGGAATATTCAAATATTTGTTAGAAAATTTTCTTTTTTTTTTTACATTCTTTTAACGCAGAAGAAACACTCGCTATTGTTTAGTTGATTACAAAGATTTTCAAAGCGTCGACGTTTCCTATATCTTTACTTAGTGAAAGACAGAAAGGAACGTTCTTCGAGTAATTCATGGTGCTGACGAATAAAATTATTAGAAAAGGCAGAGACATTTTCGATCCTTGTTACGATTGTAAATGAGTATATATATATTATACTATAAGGGTAGAGAAAAGGCGTGTTGCGAGATTGCCGAAACGTTAAATGGAATTTAGAATGCTTTACGTGCTATATTTATATTGAGATTATGGTAATTAATATTCATAAGTTGCATTTGAAGTTTTAACATCACTTTTTCGAAAGAAAAAAAAAAGAGAAATTTGCAAGGAGCCGCCTGAATGTGCGAATTACTACAATCACATCGATGCTAATTTTCAAGCGTAAAATAAAAAAATGTATTCTAGTCTTAACATGAAATGTATGGTGGATTTTTATTTAGTTTTTTATTTAATTTATTTGAAACTGAATTCTTTCCGCCTCTTCTCCATCATTCTTTCGTTCGTTGATATTCGTCATAAGCTCCCACATATGTTAACTTATTCAAGATTGTTTTCCTTATCGAAATTGTGCGTGTCGTACATGTCTTACATCTATAAGATTCAATTTGAAGACACACACGCATAGGCATCGATCGAACGTAATTGCAATAATTCTGTAATGATTTGTTATAGATGTAATTCAGTTTCTTTAATTTGGATCAATAAAAAGATTATAAAAAGATGAACGAACTTTTAAATATCCTATTCTTTACTGGATGTCGACATTGTACTCTTGAATATCCTTAATCCTGTTACCTCGTTTTTATTTCGATACAGTAATTCGAGCATTATAAAAAGAGCATAAACTTATTGACATTTATTTTTTATATTATACAATCTCAATCAAAAATCTTAAGCAACACTATAACAGATCATTGGCAATTTTCGTTTTTTCAAAAAAAATACTGATTAATATAAAAATTGAAAGTTTTATGCAATAATTAATGTAATAGATTACAATAATGCAACGATAGATTGACAATTCTCAATCAGTGTTCTAAATTTGTACAACATCGTCAGGTGTAGAAACGTGAATATTCGTACAAATGAAAGTGTATCTCACTATCTTAAAACAGATAAGCTGTACACTCACTTATCTCTTATCAAAGGTGATTCAGTACGCGCGTTGCATTATACAGTTCACTATAACGATTAGACCTGTTCTTTTATTTCTCATCTATTGACCTTTTTCGGGAGAAAAATGTGCTCGAGAAAATTTGTGTGTTATTTAACTATAGCTTTACGTAAGTAACGTTTAATTTTAATATGCAAAAAGTGTCGATAAACTCATTTATAATCGATAATAGAAATTAAGATGATTATGTTCTATTTTTCATACCATTTACATTATAGAAACCGTTGCTGATTGATCAAAAATAATTACCGAGTTTTATCAGAATGAGTAATCATCCTTAACATTTACCATCCTAAATGAGAATTTAATCATTTTTATCAAATTAATATGATAATGTCGCAATTATTTTTGTCAACTAAATCTTAACATTACACAATATAACACACAAAAAATCATAAATTCCATATATAAATGAATTAATCCCTTTTTCACTTTCCGAATAACAAATAGTTCTAATGGGAATATTCCTGGAGGAAGTCGAGGCAAGACGCAAAATTTTGAGGGGCCGAAAAACAATAACCAGACGTTATTACAGTAAGTGGGATAAGAAGAACGCAAACGTATTATCAAAATCGCGGAAGTCTGAATATGTTAAATAATTTTTAGGAGGTACGGCTATACCGGCCTGGGCTATAGTACTTCTAACGGGTATCGGTATGCTGCTACTCGGCGGTGGACTTTACGCATTATTACAGAAATTCGTGGTGGATGCCGCGGATACCGGGGAGGGTATTAATTCCTATACACCTGCGTTACAGCTCACGAGTTGAGTCAATTTTCCACAAAATCTCTAATAATCCTTATTTATCGCTATACTGAATTATCAATATCATAAATTATGTATATGTAGAATTAAAAAAAAAACTTTTTGCAGAAATACAATGACATTGTGGTCTTATTTTATTAATCCTGCAGTCTTATTTTGTTTATTATCCTTTGCCTTTGCAGGGAATCTATTTATTTTCTTCTTTTAATAGGTTTATCAAATTATCACTTATCACTGTTCATTTTATATTAACGATCAAATGTATTTATTATTATTACACATGTTCATACTCGTGTCTTTAAAGCGAAGAAAACGTAATCACACGATTGTGTATTGGAATTTTTGCCGGTGTTGCGATATTCAATTCTTACAATTCTAATCGCTTGCCGCTAAATGCGACAAATTTCTTATTATTATCATCAATTATTCATTGGTAAATGTATAATTCTCTCGAAATACGTTTAGATTATTCAAATACCACATATACAATGTATTATATATATATATATATATATATATAATTAAATGGTATGAAAAGAGAATTCTACAGTTTAGAATTCTCTACGATGATACTTGTCGGGATCGAAATACGATGTAACTACAACACGATTATTAAACTTTCGGCCCGTAAGAGTCTGTTGCGCCTTTTGACAGTCAATCACGCTATTGAATTCTACGAATACCTGTAACAGAACAAAAAGTGATAAATAATATGTAGAAGCATTGTGTCGATATTAAGTACCTTGCCGCAGCCAGGAACGTCAACACCCTCAATGGGTCTAGGAATCTCCACAGATCGGACAACTCCGTATTTGTTACACTCTTCTTTAATATCCTCCAGAATATCCTCGTACTCTTCTTCTTCCATCAGCTCTTCTGGCGTGACCATATTGAGCAAACAAAGCACCTGAAAGATATTGTACAATTATAAATATTAATTTACGTCATTTGCGAAAATAATTTCGTTCGATTTAGCTCTTACTTCAGTCGCAGGTCCGCTCGTGCCAACCATTGACAAACCAGGCACTTGAATTTGTACTGGAGCTTGCGCGCCTATCATAGGATTTTTAGCACCAACGCTGGCGCGTTGTACGATTAATTTCTTGTCGCCCAGTTGCATTCCATTCAAACCGGCGATCGCCTGGTCAGTCATCGAAACATCTACATATTCACAGAATGCATATCCTTTGGAAAGACCGGTCGCGGAATCCTTCACTAGATTGAACGCCCTCAGTTGTCCAAAGCTCATCAATAGTTCTTTCACCTGTATTATCATGAAAAATATTATTCTCTCACTCGCGTAATAAAGTTTTCGAATCTATAAAACGTAGACAATGCAACTATGATAAATATTAATCGCAAAAATTTTTACTTTTAATTAGATGAAGATTATCAAATATAAAAATTTATGTATAAAATATTAAAAATCTTTTTTTACATTAGATATAATCTAATTTTACAAAATTAAATAAATTTAATAATTATCTTTGTTATATTAAGTTACATCAAAATAAAATAAGGATTTTAAAAGATTTTTACAATAGCTTTAAAAAAAGAAGAAAAGAAGATATTGCAATTAATGATTTAATTGGATTTCTAACCAATTATCTACAGAATAATATGAGAAAAAAAAGTTGCATAGTCTAAATATGAGAAAAACAAAATATGAATGCATAGATGCTTGCGTATTTTAATCACTCTTTCCTCGGTGGTAACTCCTTACACACCGCCCTCATGTCCGACGAAACTATTTCCACTTAATTGCACTCCGACGTCTTTCCTTATATACGTTCATTATTTCAAATACCGATCTCTGTGTATGTCTTTGATATTTTTTAATTATAATATATATATATATATATATATTAAATTTACTTACATCTCCACGGGCTGGGAAACTGAAAACTCAAAATTTTAGATAACAGCATGTTGCTCTTATTAAAGAATTTCTTTTTTTTTTTGCGAACTTGATTCTGATAATTAACTAATTACTCGGCGCGATTTAGTAGATTAAGCAACATGCTTTTATTGATGTGAAACTATTGAATCAGAGAACGCACCATTGGCACAGGAGAACCGAGAACACATCGAGGAAGGGGGGCTACAAAATTGTCGCATAAACCCAATGTACGAAGGCATGAGAATGGTATAAGTACTTGCCTCGAGGGACTGGACTTAGCCTCTCTCCAGGCAGTGTGGTATTTTGTCATGTTCGGTAGTAGTAGTGGTAGAAGTAGTGGTAGAAGTAGTGGTAGTGGTAAGCGAATGCTTTTGATCGGCGCGACCCTAAGCTAAGAAATGGGGAGAAAGGGTACTGGTATCAGTCCATAGTTTACTACATAATAACGAGACGTTCATATTCTTTTTTTTTACTCTCTTACGAATTTAAACATAGTTCATTTGTACGAATACCGTTACATTTAACTTCTTAATGTCCAATGAAATTGCCATTTCTTTTTTATTAATATTTTCCGTTTTTCTTTGCATTGTCATTTTTTGTTCAAATTCTCAATGCATCGATATATTCGAAGATCATTCGTTCGCGGTAACCTGTAAACGTAACGAGGCACAAGACGAGACGTGCAGTAAAGCCTGAAAAGCCTGTAAAAAGAATAGCTGCAAAAAGGAAAAAATATTTCCTGAAAAGAATGT
This sequence comes from Atta colombica, assembly GCF_001594045.1. Classification (NCBI taxonomy): domain Eukaryota; kingdom Metazoa; phylum Arthropoda; class Insecta; order Hymenoptera; family Formicidae; genus Atta; species Atta colombica. The sequence goes on along the minus strand of NW_017259306.1, from coordinate 1,544,931 downwards.
ATACCGGAGAACTTGGAGCTGTTACCAGATGCACATAAAATTATGTGTTGACCCTGTAATCCCAAAAAAAGAAAGAAAAGGAAAAAAAAACTGCTACATGTAAAAACGTTGATCTTATGCTTTTCTTGTAGACCTAAAAAAGATCCATTTTTGCAACATGTATCATTGCTGCACAAAAGTGGATGACTCTGTAAAAGCATTTCAAATTGGAAATAGAAGTCATAGACAGCTTTAATGAGCTTTTTTTCAAGAAGTTACACGTATCTCTATTTCGTTTATTTTTCTGCATCAGATTGAAACGCGAATGATCGTCTATTTCCTTTGTTCGATTTATTTCTGAATATAGAACAAATTCTTTTCCCCCCTCCCCCTTCCCTGTTGACTTTCCTAAAAAAAAAGATTGCCTAGATTTGAGACTCGTATCTCCTCGTGATGGACTGGGTCCGCGATGTGCCTAGAAAGGCTGTAAGAGAGAGAGAGAGAGAGAGAGAGAGAGAAAGAGAGAGGATAACCGTTGATGCGACTGCATACCCCCACCTAAATGCTGTAAACGCCACTAATGCTTCCTAAACTAATGCCATATTGGAAAGACAACAAGATGCGAGGAATGATAAAGGAAATTCCACAGGAAAACGAAAAGCGGATCGTCCGAAGATAAACGCAAAAAGAGCCACACGATCCGAATAAACACATCTCTACCTAATCAGGAACCTAATCAACGCCGAAATCTTGGTGGAAACGCATACATACCTCTGTTGAACTTGAGTAAGATGGGGGTTCTCGGTCATTTGTGTTTGTGTGAGTGCACTCACTGCTAAATAGCTAAATACCTATATTATAATTTAGTCCTTTGAGGGTAACTTACAACGCAACGGGATTAGTATACGCGCGTTTCCATACTAATCCCGTGGTTGTAACATCGCGATGCAATTTTTCGTCGATCATTGAAGCCGATTCTCACGATTGATAAAAATTTGTGCCAGTCACAGCAATGCAACTCAACAGATTAATGCAATTGATTGGAATAGGCGTCAATGGAGAAGAACTGCATCCAAAGGTGTGCAATAAATAAAATTATTTCACGGATTTGCCGGCATACCTGTTCCTCGTTCAAATAATTTGGTAAACCACCAATGAAGATTTTATGCGGAGAATCTGAAAGAGATAACACACGATTAAAATAAGTACAAAATTATTGTCAAGTGTGTTAAAAGTCAAGCCGATAGGCTTTGATAATAATAACATATAAGAAAATGTATGTTTAAAACATACCAGGAACCGTACCTGGCACGTTCATGCTTGGATTATCGGTCATTCCCGGCATTGGCTGATAATCATGTGGCCTTCTTATCTTCAGACTCTGCCCTTTGAAATTTATGCCATCGAATGCCATAGCCTGTGTAGTTTCATCTATCGATCGGAACTATATTTAAAGGATAAGAAGGAATAAAAAATGTTATCAATACTGAAATTACTTAAATACTACACAACTAATTAAAATGTATAATATATGTGTGCATGTGTACATCACATTTGTTTATGACATATAAAAAGTAATATAAATATGTATCTGATACATATGTGATAAGTTATACCTCCAGAAATGCGAAATTTTTGTCTAAATTAATTTGACACGCCAATACTGGATTTCCAGCGGCTTGTGCAAGTCCAGAGAGATGCATTTGTTGATTGAAAAACTCCATCATTTCTTCCTCGGTGACACCGAATGGAATGTTCCCTACGTAAAGTCTTCTTGCTTGGCGAGTTATAGTGCTACCAACTACAGGCACAGCTGCTTGTGGCGTATCTGCTACAATATTC
>NW_017259306.1:1527288-1543010 GCF_001594045.1 Atta colombica | reverse complement strand
ATATATATATATATAGAACATACATCTCACACACACACACACGCGCGCGCGCACGCACGCATGCACGCACACACGCACGCACGCACACACAGATGTATACACAACAACATTTATCTATAGGTTTTTAGAGCTAAAGTACCCTAGGACATTAAAAAAAAATAAAAGTTATATAATTTTATACAAACGTATCTATACGATTTTGTAAATTGTTGAAATAGTAGATAGCAACTATTGCATTAACAATATATTTGGTGCATGAGGCTGTCATCTTTTTAATAAGGTATATGATTATTAACATGATATTTATCACTGATAAGATATTATTAATAATATTTCGTGTGTATTATAAATTTAGTCAGAGGCATGCAAAAAAGAATTATATTCATTGATAATAAAAAAAAGATTGAAGATCATGAGGGATTAAATACAAATTTTATAAACTCAACACTACAAATACATATCTAAAGTAATTTCAAGAGAATCTAAGGTATAAGTAATCTTGCCTGCAAAGGAGTAATATGTTCGAAACCAGGTGGTGGTACATCCCAATACAAAGATGGCTTTCTTCTTCTAGAGCTTCGACTCTTCTTCGGCGAACTACTTCTTTTTCTGTCTCTGCGATCTTTGGAGCGAGAACGAGAGCGCTTTCTGCGATCCCTACTGCGTGATCGGTGCCGCCTATCACGATCTCTATCACGATCTCTGTCTTTATCACGATCTTGTCTATCACGATCTAGATATAAAAAATTAATATAACTTGATCATCAATATAATAGTAATTTACCTGTAAATTATTGGTATATATATCACTATGCTTAATATCGAACAAACATGTTTAAATATTTAATAAAATAGACAATACATTCTTAATATATAGATACTAATATACTTATCTAAGTACAAATATTTCAAATTGCATAAATTTGTTGTAATACGAATACAATAAAAAAATTTAAATAAATTTAATATTTAATTAACAAAGGCCCGAAAATCAATTATTTAAACTGTTTACTAATTCGTGTTCGGCCATTACATACTCATCGCAAACAGATCGGTTGGCTAGTTAATAACGCGGGAACATCGCGGGAATGATTTGAGAGTGGAACACGTCAACTTATTAAATTACTCACCTCCATTAAAATCTTCACCCATTTTTGATGCACTACTTCACCTGAGGAAATGCACGACGCTGAAAAATAACAAATTCCAGGAACATTAACTACTTGATGAACCTCCTTTTCCAAAATGGCGAGAGAATATTGGAACATATATGTGAGATGCACGGCCATGAAATATCACGCAACTTCAAGATGGCGAACACCAAGGCCAACAAGAGTCGAATTAAGACCATGTTACACTGCGCACTGGACAATTGAGTGAGTTTAAATTAGCAAAATCACAAAGTTGCTTAAGCTCTGATCTATAATAGGTTTTTAAACCATAAGCCATAGACGAATCTATTATTCTCCTTGCATTCGACTGTAAGTTCGGATCTACAATAGATTTTTAAGCTTTAAACGGGAAACACACTCTTGCATAATGCATAACACATAATGCGTAAGAAAATGATCAATCAAAATCCTTTATTTCCTTCTTTTATTTCCTCTTCTCCATAAAATAAAGGATTCTGATTGGCTGATTTTCTATGCTCCCTATCTTAAGCTATAAGAAATGGACAAATCATAAGGCCGATCTCACCAATTCTGATTAACCTAATTGATCTATTAAGTGTCAACCGTGATTGACCAATTCTGCTGAACAGCAAATGCAATTGATCAATTCCAATGTAACAATCGATCGATTGTCCCATAGTCGATTATTCTTCTTGCATTCAACTACACGCATTCTACAATAAGTCATTAATCATAAATCAGAAGTTAGAAGTTGGAAATTAACCAATTACAATCGTCAATTTCTAACTTCTAACTTTTGATTTATGACTAATGACTTTTTGTAGAATGACTATTAAGCGGGGAGCACAGATTCTTGCATAACACATAAAGCAAAAGAAATTCAACCAATCAAAGTTCTTTATTTTATGGAAAAGAAAGAAACAAAAGACAATGATTGATATATTTTCTTATGTATTACATATTATATATTATGCAAGAATTTGTGCTTTCCGCTTAAGGATATATCCATACAACTTACATAATTGCATAAACGTATGCATAATGAAAATTATCCAATCACGTCATTTTACGTTTTCATATAAAAAATATGATTGGATAATTTTCTTTATGCAAACGTTTATGCAGCTATGCAAGTTTGTATGGATATACCTAAGGCTGGCGTCTCATGGATGGAAATTTACTGTGAAACAGAACAGCAACCAATACACTCGCAGATCACAATCGCAGAAAAGAAAGCAGAGTAATGAGTGCAGAATTATGATTGATTGCGCTATTCCGTTCCGCTGTAAATTTCCATTCATGGTACGCCAGTCCAAGTCCGGATCTACAACAGATTTTTAAGTCTTAAGCCATAAGAAATGGACAAATCGCAATCGATTATTCTCCTCGCATTTGATTTGAAGTCTGGATCTACAATAGGTGTTTTAAGCCTTAAGATAAAAAATTGACCAACTACAGTCGAGTGAAGGAGAATAATTGTTTTATTATATAGATTATGATTCCATTCCTTATGGTTTAAGGCTTAAAACCTATTGTAGATACGGATTAATCAATCAGTAGGCATGAATAATCTGTTATGTTCAATCATTCTACAAACAATACTTTCAAGTCTTATAACTTGCAAAGTTCTTAATGAAAATTAACTTTATAATGTTTTTAATTAAAGCTCTTGACAGTTACAAGAATATGTTCTAAAAAACGATAGTTCCCATTAAAAAATTTTAAGGTGATTTATATAATTTTGACAATATTATTTAAAGTCATACTACCATGAAATGCGACACTTAGGCTCGGTTGCACCAACATTACTTTGATTTTAAGTAAGACTTAAAATTCTTTCCGTCTCGTTTTAAAGCGAAAGAGAGACAGAAAATTTTAAGCTTTGCTTAAAGTCAAAGTAACGTTGGTGCAATCGGGCCTTAGAATCTTTTGTCAACTTTTGTCTGAAACATTTTTCAAGAAAATGTGTATTTTTCAAGAAATTAGCCTGGTACTGTCGCTCTCTATGCATCTTGTATAGATACGTCCTTTGAACTGCGCGCCGAATTTCGAAAAATCAAATCAGCGCGCAATTCAAATGACAACATATATGATATATAATCACATGGAATTATTTAAACACTAAAAATCCAGCTTTGACCGTTATGAGCTTTCTTTCATGTTGGATATTTTATATTTATTATTAAATCCATCTTTACGATAATAATTTATAATAGCTTTTATATGCATCAATGAACACTAATGTATCTCAGTTGAAATCGCTAAAATTTTAAGTCACGCAACTTCCGTAAGATCGACTGTTTTTAATAGCATTTTATCGGTGAATCTGTACATATTTATATAATTATAAAATTGGAGCATCGCCCGCGTGGCTGCGATTAACATAGATAATAAAGCAGCGCTAACGGACGTCACAATTCGGTCATATTTAGATTTCACTATCTCACCATTTTTTCACTACCTTTCATTGAGTAAATATATATTATTATTTGCAACGAGATCGGGAATCAAGGAAGAGTCCGGGAGTCTCGTTCTTATGCGAGAATCGATAGTTAACTTTAATTTCTAATGCAGTGATTAAAATCAGCTGAGTCGTGAAAGCACGCTCACCCCACAGTCACGCTGTATCGCGCGGTGACAGTTGGTGACAGCGACAATAATGACGACGATGACGACAACGAACGACGGCCGCGCTCTTTTTTTGGTCTGTTTTGATATTTGACGAGTCAAAATGGCGTCTACATCACAGATGAGAATCTGCGAGTCCTCGTGGCTGTCCTAGCGAAATCGTTTCGCAAAGTCGTATGCGCGTATATTGCATACTCTCTGAGAATCCGACGTTGAGCTTTTCCTGTATGGATTTTGACGGTCAACGCGATCGTATATTCGTGGCGACACATCACGCTACTCTCGATCTCGACGCGCGACAAGTAGCGTATTCGAGTAGTGCGCGAGCATTCCTTTGCTTCCGCGTGCAGAATTGTATTATTATTATTATTATATAATCGTTATTTAAAATCCTGTTATCCAAACGTTGCTGGCGGAATTACATTTGCTCACCTCCGCTGGGATTTGACTCTTGTAGGAAGTGCTTGATTGCGCGAGGAATGCGACCACGATGCCTGTTATCCAGTTCACATGACATTATTTCTATGTATGTATCTTGGAGAAGGAACATTTTTTTTTTATTATATTTATGATCATATTTATAATGACGTGATTACGATATAATCTGGTGCGAGGGTATAATTTGTCTAAAGTATTAGAATGTTGATGTTGAAGGACTCATGTGTTTTTTCTATTCTTATATTTTCAAGGTGTGGAACTGTGAATACATGGATCATTGCTCTCTAGAAAGTCGATAGAATAAAGGACTAAAGATTATCGCACGGATGACAGTAGAAACATAAGATGTTTGAGTCTCCGAGAAGTCTCCAGGAGGTTTGCATTGATTTTATCTGCGGTAACCTTCTTGGCCTGTGCAAGATTCACCTTAGTGATAATACTCAAGTATTGTCCAATACTCTGAGTAGTAGTTCTGTCTCTGGTAAGTAACATATAAAACTAGTAGTGGTGTACAGACTTTGCAGAATTAAAACAGCATAAATTTTAGATCAACAAGATATTTGTACACTAAACAGTAATAGCACAGAAGTTGCTTTTGATACTGCAACAGGTAGAACATCGTCTAACGATGCTTCCTTCAGCTCACCAACCCGGCTTACCTTTAGACATCCGGATGCCTTCTTGCCGGCCGAAATATCAGAGCAATTATTATCCAACCTATGTGAGAAGAACACATTATCTGATTTGACAATTACACTTTTTGATTCAAAAACCACTAGATTGAGGTGATGAGATTTCAGGATATTTGGAAGAAATAAAAATGGATTTATAGTAACAGTTAATTTTTTTCTAGGCACGTACGATTGAAAGATGCATCAACATTGTCAGCTAAAGGTTTAAGTGTTCTTAAGCAGCATAAGGTTATAGATTTAATAGTAAATGGTCTGAAAATCACTGTTAATGATTTAATTAGTTGTTTAGGCGATTGGAGTATACAAAATCTTAGGTCGCTAAGTGTAGCTAAAGGAAGCTTTATGGATTTTTCAAGGTTATTATAACTCTTAACACATTGAATAATGGAAGTTCTTTATGATAGTTTATAAAAACTATGATAGTTTATAATTTTATATCTTCATGAATCTTGTTATAGACAACGCATGGTAGATATCGCAACATTAAATAAATTAAAGGCACTTCATACCTTGAATGTCTCAGGAACAGAATTTAATAAACATGGCTTGGACATAGTAGTCGAAGATCTTCCCCTTTTAGAAAGCTTAGATATATCTTGTACAAGAGTTGACGATATAACACCGTTGAAAAAATGTAAAGATCGTTTAAGGACATTAAATATGTATAATTTAAAAATAAGTGGATGTGGAAATTTAATACCAGTGTTGCTGGAGCTAAACGAATTAAGGCATTTAGATATTTCCGATGAGAAAGATCCACATGGTTTTGAAGTTTTTGCACCTGCTAAACCAAAAATAACAGACTTTTTAAAAACTTTGAATTGTATGCCTCATTTAACAACTTTAGACTTATCAGGTGAGTAATGCAATATATAATAATAATTATGTATATATGTACATAGTAATCTGATAATGCATGTTGCATTTCATAAATTATTAGTTAATTATACTAATGTGACATTTCATTAAGTATAACATTACATAGGTAAAGATGATATAAATCCGAAAGATTTAAAAAATTTCATTGCATCACATGTACGTTTGAGATTTCTGGGATTAGTACATTCTGATGCTTGTTACGATGAAAGTTTTATAGATTCAACACATAAGGATTATAGATCTGAACTTGTTGTAAGTTGACATAATATTGATATTAATGCTATGCAAGATTACACTCTATTATTTGAAAAATTGGAATATTTTTATTACATTGTATTTGTATATTTGTATGGATATGTAGTAGTATTCTTATTCATTATTATTATTATTAGTTATGCAAAATTTGACATATTTCATCTCTTTTATATTATTTCCCTTAAATTTATAATATTATTATATCATTACGAGTAAAGTAGTTCTCATTCGGTTTAATATTAATTTATGCATTTTAGACGTTTGTTTATACTTCAAATCATGTGTCGACAATCCGATAATTAAAAATGTTAAATTTATTCCATGTTGTACATTCATCAGCTAAAAAGTTGCAACATGAAGATTATATTCTGAAACTGAATCGAAAAAGTATTATAATTTTTTAACTGATGAGTGTACCACATGTATTGGTCATTTATTTATTTCTTAAAATGTGTTAAATTTTAAAGATAAATATTCTCTTGTATATACTATACATGTCTGTATGTGTTATAAAAAAATTATTACAATATTGGTGTTTGATATATTAATTGTTCGTACATCTATTCTATGAAATATGTATTCCATAACAAATCAATTTCCATTTGCAAATATAAAAAAAATTGCTAATTGTAAAATTAATTTTCTATTTTTTGTTAGAAATTTTGTTATTTATATATTATACAAATAAAAAATAAAAGTATAAATATGCGAACTAAATAACAATAATCAACAATTAATTGATAAAGAAAAGGAAAAAACTTTTGATAGATGCAATTCAATGAAATAATACATATTTTATCTCGTCTTTTGCTTCAGATCAGTGGTACAGCAACAGAATCTCAAATTTTGGAAGCTCTTAGGAGGTATACATACAGACCAATATATCTTCAAAAATGTCTATTTAACTTATTCCGTTTGACACCAAATTTTCTTGAACCACGAGTTGATGTGATAAAATTAGTGTTACCTGGAATGAAAGAACATCCACAGGAATTTCGTGTACAAATGGCAGCTACTGCGTGTATCTATAATCTTACAAAGGGTGAATTAGCTCTTATGATTCATCCATCAATACTTAAACAAATAGTCGAATTAACATTATTAGCAATGGAATCATATCCAACTAATCATCAACTTCAAAAGAATACATTATTGACCCTGTGTAGCGATAGAATTCTGCAGGATGTTGCATTTGACAAATATAGGTATTTACATAAATTTATATATATAGGCAATCCATTTTATCAATCCAGTCAATTTTCTATGAAATTTTTTCGTGTTAATAATTTCGGAGAAAATTTACTGGATTGATCAAAATGGATCACCCTGTACATGAATCTATAATTTCGAAATTAAATATTCTGAGATTTCAATATCTTTATTTTTAAACTTTTTATCAATATTTTATGTATTATTTGCTGTAATATGCAAATTTTCAATAACAATATTATTACGTTAAATAAATAATAAAAATAGATGCTATTTTTTGTAAATGGAAGTTGATAAAAGAGAATGTGCACATATATACTTGAATAGTCTTGGATTTAGCAATGATATTAGCAATATATATTAATGTCACTTATTTACATATATCAAAGGTTATCGATCATTTTTTATTCAATCTTTCTATCTTGTGTAATAAAACTTAAATATTTAAACTTAAATATTACGCAAAACATAAAGAGATACTTTATTCTGTTATAAAACTTGCTTTTCTTTGATTCACTATATTTTAATAAAATATTCTAATCTTATTTAAACTCATAATTATTCAAAATTGTTCCTACATCTTCATTCATTTTCATGTTATAAACACCAAATTAAAAGAGTAGTTTATTTCAAATCACAATAAATTTATATACTATCATAAATAAATAAAAGTATTTCTTTATATAGGTTTAATTTTTCTTACGCATATTAAATGAATAAAACGTAAATTAATATTACTATCTATATATATGAATATTGAAATTTCAGTATATGGATATTATATCTCTCTCTCTTTGTGACATACAAATAAATAAAAAAAGATTTTAATTTACAAGTTTTTAATTTAACAGATGCGCGAGATTAGTTATGAATTGCTTGTCAACATTTGATGATGCATCCATGAATCGTATGTCTGTGGCTATTTGCTCGATATTAGCAGCAAAAATATCAACATTGGAAACGTCTATGCTTGGTGCACAGCCGCAATATATGTTGAAATTGCTTGCAATGGTTAGATCTAAGGTTGAATCCAAATTAGTAGATATTACAATGAAATTTACATTAAGCGCTCTTTGGAATTTAACGGATGAGAGTGCTGCTACATGCAAGGTTTTTCTTGATGAAGGTGGAATGGAGTTATTTCTTGAAGTGTTGGATAGCTTCCAAGGAGAATCTAGTGTGGAAACTAAAGTTCTTGGTTTGTTAAACAACATAGCAGAGGTTTGTATCGATCTTCAATATGAATATATAATATATTCTGTAATATAAAAATATGTATATTGTATGTTTAGTGAAACATTGCATCATGTTTTTATTTTTTTGTATTTTAGGTCGATCATTTAAGACCACGACTTATGCAACCTCGGTTTATAAAAATGCTTTCTATGCTGCTTGATTCCGAGCACATTGATGTATCTTATTTCGCAGCTGGTATCGCTGCACATTTACTTAGTGATGGTCCTCGATCTTGGTGTAGTATGCCATCACAACCGAGCAGGGAGCAATTATTGGATCAACTGGTTCATGCTGTAACTCATTGGCAAACACCACAAGGAGAAATGGTTGCTTATCGTAGCTTCCAACCATTTTTCCCATTGTTACGTTGTACAGATGCATATCCCGTTCAACTCTGGGCAGTATGGGCAATTCATCACGTGTGCACAAAAAACCGTAAGCTTAAAAATAATGTTTTACATAATATAAATTTTAAGAATTAGTTTATTTTAAAAATGGAGAATAATTAGATATATATTAACTATACAAAATTGTAACTTTTTTTAAATTTTGAAATTAAGACTTTTGAGAAAATTATTGAAATAAATAAGTTATACATAATAATTCATAATTATCGTATCGTAATAATAATCATATCGTAATATTTATTTTCAGCAAAACGTTATTGTGTGATGTTGATCAGAGAAGGAGGAGTAGAAACTTTAAAACAATTGGAAAAAACACATACAGAATATACAACACAACCGAATTTGCAAAGTTTATGTCAATCAATTTTGGAAACGCTTGAATTAAACTCTTAACGATAGTTTTTGCTTTCCAATTTGAAAATTAAATACCACATGGTATACTAGTCAATGTTTATCTTAGTGAAATCCTATATCCTGTTCTTTAGACCAAATGAATATAAAAATTATATGGTCATAAATATAATTACAGTAAAAACAGATTACAATCAACAAACATAAAACCATAAATCCAAAATTTTAATTATAATTGAGTTGACATTGTGACTGAATTGAAGATCTGAATTGAGAAATAGATATTTTTTGCATCACACAGCGTTATATATATAATTAATTTCAAAAATTATCAAAATTATTTAGTAATAGTTGTATGAGATAAACTAATAAAACTAAAGCAAGTTTATTATTTTAGAAAAAATTAATTTTTTTATTTGAAAAAGAGGAAAAGAAAACTATTCTTTTGAATAATTCATTTAATTACATACAGGGTATCCCGAATTTAAATGACTAAATTTCGGGAGTGTGTAGGGGATCAATAAACTAAGAAAAATTAAGTTATTTATAAATTTTTATTTTAGACAGTAATTGTTTAGATTACTTTAGGTAATAAGAGTTTATATAAATATGGTTAATTACAGATTACATTTAGATGATTACCTGTCCAGAATCGTGTATGTGGTGGTATTAGTGAGCGCACTTCAACACGTTCATTAATACTCACAGACATACAAACAAACGTATATTTTATAATTAGCCATATTTAAACTTTTATATCTCAAGAAACTATTGCTTAAAATAAAAATTTATATTAATTTCTTTATTTAAATTTGTCCAAACTTTCTTGCTGTAATATTCTGATTCACAAATTTTAGAACATTCTGTATATTATTATGTATTTTATTGATATTATTTTAAAATGTTATTTACGACCTCAGAATTACGTTAAAATTATTACAGAAAGTAGGAGAATTAATCAATTATGTTTATTTTAAGATCTCTATTTTTACAATTTATTTAATAAATGATGATCATCTTTATGATTTATATCTCAGATTCTAGTCTAGTTAATTACTTTCGTAGGAAGAACAATTAATTAAAATAATTATTCATTTAAAATATTTGTAATTCAAACTTCTACATTTACATTAGATTTATATTTTAATGATTAATAGTACAAAAAGAAAACATGATTGTATTAAATTAATTGTTTTATACAATTTATACATATGCTCATGCTTAATAAAATTGATGTTTGAATGAATAATTTTATGTATTGACATTATTATATTATAAAAAGATGTATAATTATTAAACTATTCTTAAATTCATATTCATATTGATCAGTATATCTAATCTGGAATCACATAAACTGAGATAGTAAATTGTATATTATATGTTATACAATTTACTTTTTGCATTTTCCAGAAAATTAGGCTAACCTATTAACTTTCATTTTGCTATATAGTTCAACGAAGGAACATATATATGAAATAAAGTGTTAAAATAATTATTTTGTCATACTGTGGCTGCGTTCGAAAACATTGTTCGGATGCCTTCGATGCTTTGGATTATGTTGGACAAGAACAAGATGATAAATTCAAGGCATCGGAAGCATTTGAGTAATATTTTCGAACGCAGCCTGTTTCAAATTCAGATCTTCAATATATTTTGTTAATAAATATCCTTTATAAAATTTTCATTATTAAATATTAATAAAAACATTTTGAAAATTGATCATGTGTATTATATGCCTTCAGAGATTATACAAAAATCAGAGTTTGTAATAAAAGAGAAATACATATTAATATTAAATTATATCTGTTATTAAAATATTACGAATTTATATAAACGAAATTTATTCTTCTGATGCATTACATGTTGACATTTAAAATGTAAGAAATATCAATTTGAATGGTACTGAATGTTAATAAACTGCTATGCCAGCCTTTATATATGCTTTTTCTTTGATGGATTAATAATTGCATTATTACACATCAATTCTATAGTAGTATTGATTTTATAAAATTTAAATAAATAGATGTGTAAAAATGCATCCTTTTCTTTCTCTTTTCATTAAAAAATATCTAAAATTCTATATTAGCCAAGAAATTCTTTATTTACCACTCATTAATTTTACATTTTATGTTACACATATATCTTAATTCTTTTTTTTTTTTCCCTTAATGAAACGTAAAAATTGTTCATGAAATTTGTATCAATTATCACTCAATTGATGCTGATGCTGCGCTGCACCTGCAAAATACTTAGCGACATGGAAGTAACATTACGAAATGTGTCTCATAAATATGTTGAAAGTCGGCACTCCTCCTAACACCTTAGCACACAATGGATCAATATTGCAGGAACATATTTTACACGCATCTTACAAATTAGTAGCAATATGTTTAAGATAAAACTGAAGATGTATAGTTAGTACTGAGTAAATGAAAGTTGCACATGACAAAAAATCTACAATGTGCAATCGAAACATCTCGTACAATGCAATTATGACAATTCGTAATTTCTTGGCGCAACTTTCAATTATCATGCATACAAAATTGACTACAAATTATAGTTATGTGATATTATTCTAGACATTCACTTTGTAGTTCAATTTTTTTTATAGTTTCACATTTTTATGAACTGACAGGATTTTTTATCAAATAAACTATATATGTAGTTAATTAAATAATAATCTATTCAGATGGCATTATATTAATATTCAGATATCAATGTTTAATAGTTCAATTTTACATTTTATAATATTCTGTTCTATAATCTATTGTATCAGCCTTAACACACAACACATACATCCTTATATATAATTATCCTTATAATTATGTCTATCACATTATGTAAAAATAAGATCACATTAAAATACAAATATGCTTTCATATGTTATTCTTTTATACGAAAATCAATAGAGTGCTTTTCAGTTTCTGTTTTTAAGTGTACACAAAAATTTTCAAATATATATTTTTAAATAATATTGTATTATTTGTAGGAGCTACTTACTAAGAATATAATTGTTTTTAATAAACACACATATGTAATATATTTATGAAAACTTAATGATGTAGTATTAACTTTATTGAAGTTTAGATATCTTGCATATATGTATATATAAGTACGTTAGACTGTTAGTAATTAATACTTCATAAATTTGCAAAAACTGAATTGAAATTTAAATTCAAAATATTTCAATACTTAATTATATAACGTCTGTAGTTATAGTATATATTATAATGTTATTTACAATAATAATAATGTAATTATATTTAAATATAAGACTTAAAATTTATTTATGTTAAATAATTTCATTAAATATCTTTTGAAATGTATTTTTAATCAAAATGTATTTCCATCAAATATATAAAATAATTGAAATATATATGAATATGTAAAAAAAATATTTTGGAAAAGTTTTAAGGCGGATACAAAATTCAATTTAATAAAATTTAATAATCAAACTCTTTAAAAAAATTTATTGAACTACAATAGTGAATGATCGCTGTTCTACATTTGTAGCTTTATGTGATAATTATTAAATCAAATATAATTAATTGTGCCCATCTGTCCAATCTTTTTTTCTTTTGACATGATGTTTTTCTCTTTTTTTTTCCCTTCGTATCAGTTTTTTTTTCTGTGGACATATCATAAGAATTTACTTAAATATCTTAACCGCTTTTTTTTTAATACAATGCATGATGACATACATGTTTGTAAGTTTCTTGTGTGAATTGTTAATCAATTTTTCACAAAAACTTACAATTTGCAATTATATCTCACAAGGCCATATTCTATACTTTCAATTTGTGAAATAGCAAATATGTGCATATTTAATTGGAATTAAAGTTTTTTTTTAGTCGAGCTAGACTAAAAATGCCACATGTAGGAACGAAATAAGATGTTATTTTGTAACTTTATATACATTTTAACATTTTTTTTTCAGTATAGATATTTATTATGGCCAAGTGTCAGTACTAATGTATCTAGATATCATATTTCATTATATCCAATGAATAAAGAGAATATACTGTTAATTTCTTCATAATTTTAATTTTGTTATATTTGTTATATACTAAGTTCGATCATATAGATACATCAGATTATATTAAAAATTAAATTTATTAGAAGTTAAAGAATAATTACTATTAAATCATAATTTTGTTATCTAAGTCATGTGGAGGAATGACCAGTAAATTATATTCTTCGATATTATTTTTTTTATTCGTTTATGAAAAATATTACTTAAAAGAATATTTGATTATTTGAATAGTCCTAATAGATATAAGGCTGTATCTCTCTCGATATATAAATACAATTTATTTTGATATTTAACATGAAATAAGAAATTAAACAAAAGAGAAATGAGTAAAAATCATTCAAAAACATCTAATTAAACAACTTTGATTTAATATAATATATATGTATATAAACATTTGTATTAATTTATTTTTATTCAACTATAATTCGTCAAAATTCAAGCATTTCTGGCCTTTCCTTGAGTTATATTAATGCATGAAATTCAGAAACTTCCAGAAAATTTAAAAATATTCAAAGAAATGTTCTTTTGCAAATAATTTATTTTCTTATATTTCTTAAAAACCTATTGTATAAAACTATTAATTATTGAATGAAAAACTAAATTACCCCTTACTGAGAACTTTTCTTTGAGCAATAAATAAGAATTATCATATGCGTTACTTAAAATAAAAACTTACCTTGACACTTGTAAAATAATGTTGCCACACTTTAAAATGGTCAATATGGCATATAGTAACCACGTCTGTAACTCCTACAAAAAAAAAATGAAATAATAGAACTTATAGAAGACAAAGCAAATTCTTTTTTTTTTTTAAAGAACAAAGATATTATAAAAATTGCTAATGTATTCATTAGAAGATAGCAAAATCGAATAGAAATTAATTATTACCTAGGACGCCTTGTAGGCCTGTATCCAAAGTATGCACTACCGCGAATAATTCCTCTAGCCATACCTCGATAGCCTCTTGCACCTCTGGGACCCCTATAAATATAAGCAATGAAATACAAGTGTCGAGGTTGTAAGATCCAAATAAAGAAATTTGAGTGACATATAATATCAATTAATAATTATTTATAAGTTTTTATCATTTCATAAATTATAATTAGAACATGTTATTTATAAAACAAAGAATTACCTATTTGTCATAGAGAAACCAGGTTTATTTGTTCTTTTAGGCATTACTTTAATTTGACGTCCTCTGAACATAGACTCATCCATGGCCATTGCGGTTTGTACAGAATCACGTTCGGCAAATTCAATATAAGCAAATCCTTTAGGGTGACCATCAAACTTATTACACAAGATTGTAACTCTATTGACACTTCCACAGCCATGAAAATGTTGCTCCAATTCTTCTGCTGTAGCGCCATAATCAACCTACAAAAGAAATCAAGTTTTTAATCTTTGCAACATTATCATACACTACAAAATACATTTTATAAGAAATTATGCTATAAATTTCATAATCATGAATGCATTATAGTGAACTTACATTGCCGACATAAATGGACCGATTATCAACTTCCATTTTATCTTCTAATGACATATTTAATGGACTTGCTGAAATGAAATGTGATAATAAGAATGTTCTTATGTGTGTATATATGTGTGTTAATTGTTGTTACAATCTTTATCAGACACTCTGTACACATATTTTTTAATAGAGAAAACACAAACTTAGAAACTTACTAATACCAGGTGGACTACCCATATTCATCTGCTTATCTACTTCAGATTGGAGTTGCTTTAATTTTTCAGCTTCCTCTTCCATTTCTCTTACTCGTGCTTTAATCGCTTCTAATTCCTAGTTATGGATAATATTTAATAAGTTAAGTATTACTATATAAAAGGAATTTTATGAGTATATATACTAAAAAATGTAAAAAATAACAACAGTTACAGGATCGTCAACGTTTGCTTCGCCTAAATCACGTTTCACGCCATCACACTGCATAATAGTATCTCCATCTTGGCCATTTTCAAGACCATCTAGACCATCAATGTGGTCACCAGCTAATAGATCGGATTCAGACATTTCTGAAATACGTGAAGGTATATGGAAGTTATAAGAAAAAGAATTATATTGAAATTAATACTTTTAAAATTATAAGCAAGAAACCATTATTATGGAGTTCCTACATATGTAAATTTTTTGTTATAAAAATAAATTCCTATTGTAATTTATTTACATATTATATATATATATATATAAAACTATATTTTCTTTGCCACAAAAAATAAGTTACAAATAATAAACATGTAAAATATGTTATGTATTAATTAATAGTCCAAGAAATATACGGTAATATTTTTACATATACTGTTCATTTTCTCTATACTTTTTATATAGTCAGCACATACTAATTATATCAGAATTATAAGTTCATCATCTTTTGATAAAAAAACTAAGGGTGCATTTCTTTAATTTAAATAATACACACACATATACACATATATATAT
>NW_017259306.1:1489058-1527067 GCF_001594045.1 Atta colombica | reverse complement strand
TTTATATATATATATATATAAAATTTAATTATCTTCTTCAAGATATGGCGACAAGAGAATATTCTCGGCTCGAAAATCAAATAAAAACTGTAAGTGTTCTATCCAAGACAAACGCGATCAGTGTGAAAACCGGTAAAATGAGCCGGAAAGTAATTTAATTAGCAACTTCAACAATGACGCATGCACTGAAATAACCTATTTATTTTATTCTCGAGAGGCAATCTATTGAGATAATAGTCTCTCTTTCGTTACACATAAAAAGTCGTTATACACAAATATCGAGAGACACGTATCATTAAGGTATTCACAGAGAATAGGATAAAGAGAAACGTACAGGTATATATGTAGCGAGCGTTCAAAATATCCACGTAATTGTATCAGAACGATTCACTTGAATCGCCTTGCACTGTCTGCCGATTCGCTCTCACCAGCTCTGACGAAAATCAGTAAATATATGAGAGAATGACGCGAATACGCGACCACCATCACCACCATGCGAAAAGGTAATTCAAAGATTCGACCTAAGCTCGATTTCGATTAGTGCGATCGTTGCTTTTTTGGAGTTTACAATCTCATCGTATCCACTTAGTCGAAAATGTGGCGTACTTACATGAGAGTGGCTCCAAAATGAGATCTGTTTCTTATTCCTGCACTCTCTGAACTGCTCTGAGCTGATGCACACGGTGCAATAAGTTAAAGTGAAATAAACGTATATTTGTTTCACTTCAATTTATTGTGCACTATGTGCATGAGTTCAGATAGTGCAACAATAAAATAACAGACCTATAGTAAAATAGAAATCAGAAGCCTGAATGGCCATCCTTACCTTTTTCTTGTAGGCTAAAGGCTTAAACACAATAGGCACTGACAACAAGGAATAATGAGCCATCCAATCAGAGCTGTAGGATATAGTATCTAACTTACACACCAGAGTTCTGATTGAACGGCTTGTTATTCCCTATTGCCTGTGCCTACTACTTGTGCCTATTGTATTTAAGCCTTAATATTCACGATTTTATGATTCTCTTCCATGCTGTTACGTGAGTTAAACAAAGAATTTGAATCGATATCGATTCGATGTCGATTCTATTATCATTTCTCACTGAGATTGTTCGTCCTTGACTCGAATCGAAATTCTTTAATATGATTGGTCTTATCCTTATGCCTATTGCATAACACGATGAACGATGAGAGATGAGCAATATCCAATGAGAGTTTTGCTTTGTATCATCACTCGTGAAAAAAAGCAGAGCTTTCATTGAATATCGTTTGTCACTCATCATGTCCAATGTACAGTAGGCTTTCCTGGTGGTCGATTCTGTATTTTCAAACAAGGTGAAAATTACAAAAGTGAGCAAATTTACTAGGTGTTGACCAATGAAATATTTAAATTATATTTAAATTATCAGTATTCTAGTAAATTCGCTCTAGTAATTTTCACTTCGTTTCAAGATACAGAATCGATTCCTGGTGAATAGGAGCAGAGAAAAACCTGAGAGAAGACATAGCATAAGGGCTTTTTTTCTTTAATCGCAAAAATGCACCTGTACACTATTGCTCTCTAAAGAAGTGGATGTAAACTACACAACAATATCCATTTTTTTCGGTACTTCTAACAGAAATAAATTGCCGAAATCATTGAAATCTCTATTAATTTGATAGATTTATTTTAGCGATTTCAGCGATTTATTTCCATTAGGAGCACTTGATTTGTTTCCATAAGAAACATATATAATTTGTTGTAAATATACAATTTAACTTTACAAATACTTTCTTAGAAAGATGTTAAAATATATGTAAAAATTGTTTAATAAGTTTTATATACTTGTAAAAATGATAAAAATTAATCTAGAATACGAATGATCCAACGTGTATAGTAAGCCAAAACTAAAGTGTGTGTACTAAAGATTAAATAAAGTTTTTTAAAGTATATATTAAAGTTATAGTAAGTTAAGAATATATTAAAGTTATTTGAAGTATATAAATAAAAAATATAAATAAAAAATAACAATATAAAAGTTATTTAGTATTTACTATTTTAAATAACTGCATTTTTGATCTATTTGTTATTTAATGTTTTAAATAATTAATGTTTTAAATAATTAAGTTTCCCGAATCTATTTTATATTTTTTAAATAAGTCGTATCAGTTTTTTACTGATTCCTACGATTTTATATTTTAAATAAGTTTCTGAAACTTATTTTATATTTTTTATTATATTTTTTAAATAAGTCATTACAATTATTTTATCGAGTCATGATCGGCATTATATGTAAGAGTTTAAAGAATTTTTGAAACAGAATAATTTATTGCAGCAATAATAGTGTCATAAATTAATTTTTTAGCTGAAAAAATTAAATAACAATTAACAAGATATTTAATACTTTTAACCAAAACTGTATTGAATGCAAATTGTTTCGTAATATTAAGAAAATTTGCATATATTTTTATATTATATAAAGGATATATAGAATATTATCAACATTTATTTAAATATAAATCATTTAAAAGTATAATAAAGATTGAGACATGATGTTGAAATATCAAAAATATCTCACACACATGAATAATTACAATTTTATAAAAAGAACTATGCAAGTAATATAGGATTAAATTAGTGCCAGAGATGCCACAAAGCAAAGCGCAAAACGTATAACGATACCCGTTTGTTAAAATCATGTAAAATAAAATACGAATAAATCGTGAATATTTTTCATACGCAATATAGTTGGTTATCCAAACAGCGCGCGACGAACAGCGAAGGGAAGGGGAGGCGCTCTCACGTCACGCGAAAAGAAAGAGGCAGTGTTTCGCGCGGCGCGGTGATTGACTACGTCATCACTTCGCTCAGCGATCTCGGAGGGAGATGGATGTGTTTTACGAGTCGCTCCGGGTATCACATTAATTAATTAGATTATTATGTAGATATCTACGAACGCGAATTACGTAAACTTTCCTAAAACTAAGGAATATACTAAGAGTTAATAGGTTTTGTTTGCACTGTTTTTGTTTTATTTCTTAGATTCATTACGCATATACACTGCTCATAAATATACTTTAGATATTTCATGTTCTCACGTTATAAAAATGAAATTCTTATTGTTAGATATATATTTCAAATCATGGTTTTTTTATCATTTTGAATATCGTATAATTCTGTCATTTTCGTGTTCTTTCGCATTCTTAATATGGGAAAAGTAACAGATAAATTATATTTAAATTACATATCTCTAAATGTATGCTATTTAAATGTATTATTCTATTTATATCGTAATTGTTTCGAAATAATTTAAAATAAATTTTGCATTTATCTTTATTTAAAGATGAGAAGTATGACATATTATTAATCTTTATTTAATTGTAAATCATAAAAAAGAGCAATGTTGAGATATAATATTAGGATATTAAAAGCACTTCATTAGCACGTGATTTATGAGCACGATATTTATGTAAGAAAAACCACACTAGTAAAAATCTTTTTTTACTTCTTGCCTTTTGTCAACACATTGTAATATTGATTGAAATATTTAAAATTATAAAATGAACATCAAATATATTTCTTGATGTATCACGATATAATTATTATCACTTAATTATTACCATTAAACGTCTCGCGCCGCTAAAATTAGATACATATAAAAAATTGTTTCATTAATCGGAGAATATTAAAAATGTAAAGAATGTATTATTTTGCTTCGTAAATATGCGTTAATATTTCGGCAGTTAGACGATTGGTGCGCGACCTTGGAGTGGGGATAGCACGGGGTGGCACGGAGCGCGCGTTACGTATATGCGTAGTTACCGCGCAATCATTCCCTTACAGAGTCTCGTACAAGCAGCACGTAATCGTGCCACTTTTCTTCATTTTTCTTTGAAACATACTTGTGACCAATATTAGATAATATAGAACGTCGTATTTTAGATTCCAAAAACTTATTTAAAATATTAAGTGAAAAATAAGTCAGAAAAAGTTTCTTAAAATAATAAATATTAAATAAATGCTTTATTTTTTATTTAAAATACATATTTTAAATAAAATTATTTTTAACACAACCGATTCCTGACTGACCTACGGTCTATTTAAAAAGAATCTATAGAATAAAGTTCCAAAAACTTATTTAAAATATAATTAAGAAATAGATCCGAAGAAGTTACTTAAAATAAATTTTAAAATAAATTTTAAATAATATTTTTATCTTCTTTATTAAAAATATATTTTTTAATCATCTTCATTTTTTAAATACATTATATATATTGGCCGTACATTAGTATATATTGATAATTTAACTTTATATTATGTGAAACAAATTAAATATAATCTTATTGCAACACAATTTGAAATATCTAAGATATATATATATATGTAAGTGAGTTATGTGCGCAATAAATTCAAGAAATCAAGCATAAATCGTGCAATAAATTTAAAGTTTATTCATCGAAGAGTATTAAAAATTTAACGAATAGATTATTTTACTGATTTTGTTATTGATATTCATTAATATTTCGACAGGCGATCAGCGCGTGACCTTTGGGATTTGTTTTATGGCCGGGGGGGGGGGGGGGGGGGGGGGGAAGGGAGCGGACAAACGGCGCGTCACGTTTACGCGTAGTTATCGCGCAGTTATTCCATTACCGAGGCTCGTACAGGTAGGTAGCCGCGTCGCATGCCGCTTTTCGTCGCACTTCTTTTTGAAACATAATCGCGAAAAATACTGGATATAATACGATTGTTGTACTGTATATGAATACTTATAATATACGATTACTAGCTCGCTGATTAATTATTGATAATACTGATTAATTATTCATAAAAGGATAAATGAATTGTACGAAATATTTGTTCCGTGTTATTGATATATAATTGTTATCTTAATCTTTTTATGATTAATTAATCGTGCGATCTAGTAATCATATACTGTAAGTATTCATAAAATACAACGTTTTGTATTATATCTAGCATTTTTCACGATTATGTTTCAAAACGTTTAAAATCGTTCTCTTCTCGTGTAAAAATTCAACGAAGAAGCTAATGTATCCTTGCCACTGATTTATTTGAAAATGAACGAATCACAGCCGGTTCTTCACGTCGCGCGTCGTTTGTTTCGGGAGTGCCGTTCAAGTTATCGTACTCCAGTTTTATATATCCGTGCGCGATTATAGTGCATTATTCGCGAGTGTCCTGTGCGAGAGGATGTCAACCGAATTCTGAGAGGAGGAGGAGGAGGTCTGGAAGAGACATCGAGCACCGGAGCAACCTTGCGGTGAATATCATTTTTTGCTTATATAAAATCAGTACTTTTCTTCTGTTCATTCTTTAGAATTATTTTATAATAATTTAAAAATGATAATTAGGAAAAAAGATTATTTCAAAATTATTTTAAAATTTTAAATAAATATGTATTTTCATAATCTTTTTTAAAAAAATGTGTAAATTTTATAAATATCTAACTGAATGGTGAATTAAAAATTCGGTTCTTATAAAAATTATTTATTAAACAAATTATATAGTTATTATATGCTTATTCAAGAAAACTTTGCGTTTAGTAAATATATTTTAAAATAATGATTGATTTTTGTTTGCTTTTGGTTTTAATTAAGATTTTATATTCTTTTATTACAGAATCATCGTAGCGACGTTGCAGACGTAACTCCGCCGTTGCGCATCAGGTTGGTGAGTGATTTTAATATTTTTATTAAGATAATGGATTTGTGGTAATGTATTTTCATTAATATACTATATATATATATCTAGATGCATATACGCATCAATTTAATAAAAATATATGGATAAATGTATGTATAGCATTCTATACATCCGTTGCCTTAAAATAGATACGTTACAATAGATTAGGATAAATTTAATCCTGAATATCTCTTTATTATGAAATTTAGTGTGCATGCACTTTTAAATTTGTAATATCACGTTTTGTAATATCACATTTGTAATATCACATTTAGTTTGAGAGTTATTTTTAATCATTCCTGTATAAGTTGCTTCTGCTATTACTCACAATATCTCGTTAATTTAAATAAAATTATTCAATTCATGAAAATTATTAAGGGCTCAAATTTTATTTACTAATTGTTAATTTATAGGCCAATGTGACAAAATATTCGTATTTTTTAAATATGTAAAATAAAGGAAATTAAAAAATATAAAGAATATATATAGAAAATAATTAGAATAAATGGAATTGTCTATTGATATCATTATATAAAAAAGTTTGTTACAATATGTAAATATAATATGTAAGGAGACAAAAAAATGCCAATAAAGAGCCAATGTGGTTAACGATGTGTAAAAGAAACAATTTTTTTATTTAACTAAAGTGCATACGTTTCGACCAACGATTTTCATCCTTTTCAATACAAAAATAAAGAACTATTCCTGATACATAAATATAACGGATTTTAAAGATAGCACATATTAGCAGTTCATAGTATCTTGCATAATAATCTTCTTATTACAAAAGAATTTTAAAAAGAGGCCCATACTTTTAAAGTGTTGTATAGCAGTGGTCAATTGTTTGATAAATGAATATATGTATAAAGTCAGTTTTTTCTGGAGTTATTATGCCTTTCCGATAAAAAATTTTTCATGCATAAATATATATAAACATATATAAATATTCAAAAAACATGTATAATCATATATGAAATATGTCCATACATGTTTATACATCCTTCTTTCTTTGTAAAATTATTTTTTAATATAATAGAAATAATAATAGTAACGTGAAAATTTTTGCATTGTTCGTTTTAGAAAAAAATAAGTTTGGAAAAATGTATAAAAAATTATTTATACACAATTATGTATAATTTTAAATATAATTGTACATAAGTAATTTTTCTTATATTTCTTCAAACTTGATTTTTTAAAAATAAATAGTATGAAAATTATTCTCTTAATTATTTTTAATATTTTCACATTACTATTATTATTTCTATTACACTAAAAAATAATTTTACAAAAAAAGAAATGTATGAACATATATGGACATATTTCATATATGATTATATATGTTTTTTGAATATTTATATATGTTTATTATTTATAGATATTTATACATATTTATGCATGAAAAATTTTTAATTCAAACAATATATATCGTCACTTGGATAAATCATTAATGATTTTCATGAGAATCATGCGAGAATGATGCTGTTGTGTCGATTGAGAATTATAAGAAATTTAATACGGAAAAAAATAAAAAGTTGTGATTGTGTCCTTTGAAAATTAGAGCGATAATATTATCATTTCGTATTTCTAAATTTCTTCGCATTATTTTCATAAAAATCATTAGAACGTTAGTTCATCTAACTGATGATACATCGTTTGAAGACATAATAATTCCGCGAAAAATGACTGGCGTTTATACATTAATTTATCAAACAATTGACTGCTATACAATACCTTAAGTATAGAGCTCTTTTTAAAATTTTGACTTTTGTAATAACCAGATGATCATTAAGATTATGGGCTGCTAATATGTAATAATAACTATTGTATCTATAGAACATTCGTTGTATGTATGTATCAGGAATAGTTTTTTATTTTTACATTTGCATTGAAAAGGATCGAAATCGTTGGCCGAAACGTATGCATATTTAATTAAATAAAAAAATTTTTTTTTGCGCATCATTAACTGCGTTGGCTCTATTGACAATTTTTGTCTCCTTTTTTATTTATCTTCAGAGCCATTCATATCATTAGTATAATAAGTAGATATTGTTTTATTTTTCCTTATAATTAATATTATTTTTCCTATCTATTACTCAAATTTATTCATTCAGGATTAAATTTTCTATATAAGTTGGTGTATATACAGGAAAGCAATATAAAAATACATATATGTAGAATACATATTATTTTCTAAGATATTTCAATTTCACACTGATTTGAGTACATGTTACTAATGAAATAAAAAATATTTTAATTAACGCATATATCATATGGTTTTTGATGTCAATTTTTTATAAAAGACATTTTATTATTAATTTTTGCTATTTATCTCAATGTACCAATTTTAGCGTAAGCTTTTATAATTGATCACAAGTTTGTTGCGATAGCCAATATGAAGCATTGATTCAAAATGCAAGCTTTAGATTGGCTGTCGCAACAAACTTGCGATCGCTTGCAACTAATACAGAACCGATCTAATAGAGCATATCGAATTTGTTTTAATTTAATAAACGTGATTGAAGTATTAAACTTGCTAAGATTCAGAATATATTTCGAATAAATTTAATGCTTCTGATGAAATTGATAGATTTGTGGATACATGAACTTCTGAAATACTTGGAAAAAATTATTATTACTTGCGTATTTTTCTGTGTTTGTGAGGGAAAATTATTCTTTTTGGATTTTGCATTATTCATCTGAATTTTTCATCTCCGCAATCTCCGCATGCTTTGAGATGAGATTCAGCAACGAATCGTTCAAATCGTTAAAAATATACGTAAGTGAGCCTTGAATTTTATCAGATCGCAATCGATTTAATAATTTTCAATTTCTTTTTAAATTAAAGTTCTATTCTTTATATAGTAATGTTTATATTAAGAATTTATTCTTTCATAATATTCAAGATTTTTGAAATCAAAACATTGTTGAACCTTAAAGATTTTTTAAATTTAATTTTATTTTTAGTCAAATATTTATATTTTTAATTTCGAATAAACGCGAAATTTATGTTAATAGAATTATTATTATTATTAATTGTTCATATTTAGTCAATTTCATTAATATGACGGTCCCTTCGCGACGCGTTCGTATTTCGCGCATTATACAAAAGCGTAAAATCTTACGCTTATTGCCGACAATGTTAATCGGCAGCAAAAAGGATATTTTTCCTTATTATCGATTTCTGACATATAAAGCCAGAATATTGGAATAATGAAAGATGAGTTCAATTTGCTCAGAAAAAAGAATCTATACGAAGTAGGTGTGTAACACCAATCTAAGTTTTTAAAAGAAACAGAATATTCGGGAGGATAATTTGCTCGCAAATTGCGAGTTTTTATATTTTTTGAATTATTTAAAATATAAAAAACTAACAAACAATAGGACTAATGAGAGTCAGCGCAGATAATCAAGCGCAAGTTTGATAAATTAAAAAAATCTACAAAATTTGATCTTGATTATCTGCGCTGACTTTCATCAATCCTGTTATTTGTTAATATTTTTATACTTAAAAAATTGAAAGTCTGTTTTAATTATTATTATTTATGGCTCATTTATTATTAGTATGATATATATCGCGATTAGGTTTTTCCGCTGAATTTATCAGTATGCGATAGGACATGGTAGACATTAGCTGTTGCGTTCAGCAGAGAAAGCAACTTTGCAACTGTTGTAAAATTCTTCAATATGATTGATTTATAGTTTATACATTTAAATTCATAAGGGACCAAAAAGAACCAATTGTATCGAAGAATTTTGCAAAATTCTTTTTCTGTTTTCTCTACCGAACACAACCATTAATATATTATATTCTCAGTATTATTACACATTATAAAGTAATGTAGGTAGAAATATATGAGTGGAGATAGGATACGCAAATAGGCACGAATAAATGAAAATACAGATAGGTAGGACAAGTATGAATAGGTAGAGATAACAATCATATAACATTTTTCATAAAAAAAATAATTATTACAAATAAAATAACAAATAAATTTCGCCATCGGGTAATTAAATTTTATTTAAAAAATAAAAAAATAAGTATAACGAAACTAAAAGATATTACACAATATTTGTAATTGTATATTGAATTGTAAACAATTATTATAATTGTAGTATTTAATTGTATAAAGAATTACAATAAAAGATGATATAAAAAAAGTTATTGCAATATGATTGGCAAAAAATATAAAATAATTAGACATAAAAATAAAAAGAATAAATTAAAAATATACTTACGTGCAAAAACGGGTTATTAAATTTATTGTAGCTTATTTTTTGGGCGAGTATGCTTACAAAGAGAACCGCTGATGAAATCGGCGGGAATGGAGGACCTCTAGTTTTTGCTACATTAAATCTTTAAATTTAACAATATGTAATTGAAAGTTTGAAGTATATTCAAAGATTCTATTAATTGCTAGTGATTAGTGATTATAAAGACTTTGAAATAAATTTACATACTAGTAATTATGTTTGATAAAAAGGGGCTGAAAATTTGCATAAAAAAACATTACTTCGCAATTCCATTTTTATGTAAACGCGTATTATAGGACAAAATTCACTAAATTAACTTGTTTGAATATTCATACATTCACTTGTTTAGAGTGTAGTAGTGCGCGGAAGCAATTTGCGATTACAGAAAAAAGGCCCTTATTATGTTCTCTCTCAGATTTCTCTCTGGTAGGAGTTTCTGGATCTAAATGTATAAACTAAAATCTTATAGTAAAAAATTATTTACATAATGTAAAATTATATTCCAAAATTTCATTTCTACAATGAGGAATTTATTGCACTAGAATTTTAGATTTTACCTTTTTTTTTTTAATAATGCGAAGAGCACTAATATTGATATTTATTTGCCTCGATCAATACTAATTTTTTATTATTAGATTTGTTTCCCAATTTGATTATTGGTTTAACCAATTTTATTTTTTTATTGAATATTTTTTGTTGAATATTTCCGTAAAAAATTATATAGAATTAAATAATACTTGAACGATTAATAAATATAAATAACACAAATATATTAATGGTTTTTTTAATATATTGCTCGAGTTATATAATATGAAATAAGTCTTATAATAACTTAATAAAAATAACAATTAAAGATAAATATGATTTAATAATTATCGTCAATATTTCACTTCGTTGGTTTTTCAATTTTAGCAACCATAGATTTAATTTTAAATCATTCACTTATAAATAGTTTTACATACAATTTTATTTATTTTTTTATTTACAATCTTTTTCTTTTTTTATTCTATAACTTTTTTTTTTATGAAATTTTACAATCGTTTATGAATTATCAATATTTAAAAGTTTATAGACTATGTAAATACCAATAAATTCAAATACCAATAAATTCAAAATATTGATATGAAATCGAAAACGTGTTAAAACAAATTCTATATTATATGGAAACATAAAAAATAAATGAAATATTCTATAATACAATTATTACATGTATATATTACATCTTAGATGTCGTAATATGTAAAACGTTTATAATATAATATGATCAATTTATGTCAATTTATATAAACACAACATATAAATGTTATAATATATGAAAAGATATTACAAATTATCTGAATAAGATGATCTAGTAACCCTGCGATGACCTGAAACAAATGAGTTTTGATTAATTCTTTTTTTATATAAGTATTATATTTTCTATTACGCTTTTTATATATTATTAAAATTTACGATATTTTTTGTCTGGTGTGTCCCATGATATAAGATCTTCATCAAATGTATCAATCGATTTGTTCCGATTCTTGAGGGAGTGTCTTGAGGGGGTCTTGCTACGACGTTTTGAATAAGGAGTCATAGGTAATACTGGTTTATTTTCGGCACATGCCACACAAGTTTCTATGTAACAAAATATGATTATATTGCATATTGAATATATGTGTACCAAAAGAAATATAATAATATATACAAGTTTTACCATCAAATGCAACATTTCGGAGTGATCTCTTCTTAGAAGTATTGCCTATCAATGTTACATTTTCTATCTGCATTGTATCGTTTGTATTTAGTGTCATATGTTCATCTTTGTTTTTTTTCAGTAATTTTAATGAGCTTTTTCTAGTTAATTTCACCGGACTATTTTCTTCTTTGTCAATATTTGTCTTTTTCGGCGTCATCTAAAAAAATATTTCTCTTAATTATTATTTATTCAATTAATAAATTATAAATATGTTAATACATATATAAACAGATATAAAAAAATTATACAAAAAGTTCTTACTAAAATATTTTTGAAATAATTAGTTTATATTTAATATCAAGTTATGAATGATTGTATTGAAAAGATATTAAAAAACATAAGAGCGCGAGCATGATATAGTAGATAGTGCATTGGTCTATCATGCCAGAGGTTCCGGATTCGATTCTAATAGGAACCAAAATATTTATGCTTGTGTTTCCTCTCAGAAAAAGTCGGCAATCACCAAGAGTATCTTGTCTATAGAAATATCTCTCAAAAAAATTTACTGTTCGGAACCGGCATTAAAACTGTAAATCTCATGCTCGTGGCAATTGAATAATTAATGTGTGCACCATAAGAGATGTAATGTAGGCTTAAAGAAAGAAGAAAAAAACATAGCTTACCATTTTACTACTTCTATTACTTTTAGGAGTATTATTTGCCAGGATAGTTCTATTTCTAAGTACTTTCATTCCTAAATCTACATCTTCCATGTCTTTTGAAATTATTTCAGTAGTAGTGGCCATTTTGTCATCTCTGTTAACTGATGTTGAAGAAGAAAATAAAGTATCTACACTTTTCCTATTTGGTATGTCCTTATGTTGAACTCGCTTTCTTAGGCTTTTTCTAGATGACACAATCTTCTCATTGTTATCTGTTATTGATGATAATTCTTTAATGGATACTGAAGGTATGTCATTAAATAGATGCTCAATAGTATTTAAAGTATTTTGAATAGATGATTTAGATTTATTTTGTTTTCTTGTTTTTATTTTAATTTCTAATTTGTTCAGATCATCGTTACTATCAGAATCTTCAAAGTCTAATCGTTTTTCGACATTAATGGGTGGTGATATTAATGTATCTATTTTATCTAAACTATCTACTCTAGTTAATGCAGCAGCTAAACTTAATTTAGTTTGTTCTTCATTAAGAGGGATGTTATTAAGAAATACTTGATCATCAAAATTGACTTTATGCGCAGATTTTATGCGTGCTTCCTTATTTTCTAATTCTTCTGATTTCTTTAATATGCTTTTGCCCGGCGTTTGATCAGAATTAACATACGATATTGTGTCATCTAATTCAACTTCGGGTGTCTTACACATTTGACTTATTTTCATAGCTGCAAATGGACTTTTCATTCTTTTAATTTTGTCAGAAAATTGCACTTTCTGTATCGAACTTACTCTAGTAGAGCTTTCACGTCGAGTAGGAGTTGATTTTTTTTCATTAAGATCATGGGATCTATTTATACTACGTCGAATATTGGTATTTTCATCACGAAGTTCAGTAAAAGATTTTCTATTACTTGGTTTTTCACTTAAATGTGTATCTTGCGACAAAATAATGTCTTTATTTAATATTCCTTCTTCCATGTTTTTTCTGGCAGCTAGGATTAACGATCGTAATGAACTTGGTTTTGATGATACAATTCGTTTTTTAATAGCCATTCGTTTTTTAACAGCAGGCTTGACAATAATGTATTCCTCTTCCTGCCATCCTCTATTTTGACGTTGCTGTAATTTTTCAAATCGCATGTCACAATCCTTGACTTCCATGTACGTCATATCCCAAAATCCTTGCAAATCTTTGCATGTAACCAGCATTTCTCCTTTACCAGTTTCGCAATCTTGTACTAAGCCACGAAATCTTTCAAATTTTTTATTTATTAATAAATTTGTTTGTCCTACCGCTTGTTGTATTTCATACACAGCATCTTCTGGGACATCTTTTTCTACTCCAATATCCAACCATTTCTTACAGAGTTCCTTAAGTCTATCAGTTTCTTTATTCACAATAAGCATGAAATACTGAGCAGTACGTTCCTCCTCTTCCACACATATGTTTAAATTTTTCATAACAGTATCTTTGGTTGGAATTTCATCAGATCGACGACCAATACCCAACCGTTGTTGTCCCTCTATTCTAGAGTTTCTCTTGCCACGGGTTCGTGTCAGATATGGCGAAAAGCAAATAAGATCTTCCATATCACAATTTTCTTTCTCAAAAGATGTTGAAGTAATCTTTGATGGTATTTTTGTATCAGTACTGCTTGATGAAGAATTTTTTTCGTGTAAGGAATCTGTTTGATTCTCTGTCTGTTCTTTTAATGATACTCCTATTGCTTCAATTGTATTTAATTCGTCCGGATCTCGAACAATCGATTCACTTAATTTCTGTGACGACTTTTGTTTATTTAATGATAACTTGGGCGTAGGAGTTTTAAAAATCTCTGTAATATTAGAAGTTTGTGTTTGTAATGATGGATATTTCTCTTGTGGCGTTCCTTTCATTGGTACAAGACCAAATAGAGGCATCTTCTGCAAACCAGATGGAGGTTTAAAACAATAATCAACAGGGGCAAATGATTTTTTGGTACAAGAAGTCATGGTTTTAAAGGGATGTTTTATCACCGAAGTTGAATCCTTTACCATTTGTTGAGCAGCTGCTTTAGCAATCAATCGTTTTTCCGTAGCTCTTGTAATTCGTTTTTTGATATAGTTCGAATTTTCTATTTTGTTTGATGTTTTTGCAATTGTGCCACTTTTGATCATTGGAGAACATAAGGAATGATGAACAACACCAACTTTGAAAGCTGGTTTTTTCATTGTAGCTTCCAGCTTCTTTTTTCTGTTACGTTCCTCTCTCCATTTTATTAATTTTTTCATACGTTCATCAGCAATGGCAGATGTGACCTCTGTTAAAAATAATAGAAATTTTTCCTTTTTATAATTGTTTAATTTCATAGTATAAATATATAACAATTGAGAAAAATATCAATTCAAACCTATGTATTTAAAATGTAAATATAAACTTACACATAAATTATATGTAATAATCATATCTCTTTATGTATGTATCTTTTATAGTATGTACACACATATATATACATACACACGCACGCATGCACACATACATACATACAAGAAAATATACAACAATGATATTTTATTGAACATATACAACTACAATAATATTTGGTTTCTATAAAACGAGAATACATGTTATATAGCAAACTTTCATAAGATTTAATAACAACAATAATTACATGAATCAGTCATTTCATTCTTCAGAAGAATAGTTATAATTGACAGTTTCATAATTATGGATATTATTAAATCCAATATTAAATCTGATTAAGGATCTGTGCAAATAGAGTCATTGTTTAATATTGTAACATATTTTATTAATTCGTCAAATTATTGATTTTTATATTGTTAAATTTTCCATTCATATAATGATAAATGAACATCATAAATAACAGATTCTATAAATTCATTAATATCATAGAATTCAATTTTAATGAAAATTTAATTAATTCTTTAAAATAAAGGCAATAAAATGTTTTAAAAAATATTAATATTAACAATATTTCTGTATAAGAAATATGATCAATATATAACATTTTATTATGAACAGTTTACATAAAATAAATATGTATTTTATCACAATTTAAGAAGAGACTTAAAATAGATCTTTATTGAACCTAGATATAGAATCTAGATAAAAAACTAAAAGAGTAAATAAAGATCAAAATGACAAATAGCTATGAGTTAAACTAAAAGATATTAATTGCTAAAATTTTGAACAATGATCAAATAAAACACATTTTAATCTCTACAGATCATTGTCAATATTAACAAAAGAATTATTCTGTTATATAAATTATAAATATCCGATAAGTGTTATGAACACAATATTAATTCAATAACATTTTGTCAGATATGTATAATTTATATTATATAAAATAATTGTCTTATCAACATTGATAATGACTTAGGCCCAGTTGCATGAATCAATATTACTTTGATTTTAAGGGAGGCTTAAAACTCTCTCTATCTCTTCCTCTTTTTCGATTTTAAAGAGAGAAACTGAGAGTTTTAAGCCTCTCTTAGAGATAAAGTACGTTGATGCAATCGGGCCTTAATAGAAGTAAAAATATCTGATAGTTAAATTTTAAAATCAAACATGTAGCTTAATTCCCAGTCTTTTTTTATTTTTAATCTAATTGATGCTTGTTTTTTTACCAATTAGATTAAAAAAGGATAAAGAATAAATTAAATCAAGATTGAAGTTAATTTATATTAATAAAAATAGGCAAGAATTAGAAAAAGATGAAGAACAAGTTCAACCGAGATTGGAATCAATCTACATTGGTAGAAATGAAAGCTTTGGCGATATTTAATTATCATGTATAAGTCACGTTAAATGAGAATTCTTTTTCAATTTACCGTGTTGCACGCTTGTTGGCGATGAATCGTTTTGCAGGTTGCGATGTTTGTCGAAAGTCCGTGTTCTGGCTTCCCTACGAGATTTATCGTAGTTACAAGCACGCAGATATCTTCTGTGATTCGTGTCGCCGAATCCTAGACGAGGATTTTTGTACTGTTCTTTAAAATCCGGCATCTCGTACGATTTTATAAAAACGATACAACGTAAACACGTCGAACACACGTAACCGTTTAACGGCAGCACAACTGAAAATCACTTCAAATTGATGGTCAGGGCGCTGAACGTTGGAATAGTAGCGTACGACGACTCCCATTGGTTCTCGTTGGTGGGCTTGAAATGACGAATGCCAGTCATGCCAACAGATGACGACTAGAGTCCTAGAAACCAGAGATGCGACATGCGTCAATTGGGTTAGGTTGTCATCGCCATTTTAATTCAATGCCTTTTCATGACGCTCATTTTCAGCGTCAAAATAAATCACAAGATAAAAATTGACGCTATTCGTCAATTTCTATCTGACTTATTTTGATGTCGAAAATGAGCGACGATATGAAAAAGCACTTTTACAGCTGATGCATTACATGAAAAAAGTTAAATTGTTAAAAAAAGAAGAAAGTATAATACGTACTGATAGTATGTATTTAATAGTACATACTACATTATTAGACTCTATATGTAGAGTCCAAGGACTCTAATTATACGCAATAATGAATTAAAATGGCGCTCTGATAACGTGTTTTAGACAGCTAATCAGATCATATCCCTTTAATGTCGCCTTTAATCTTTGATTTCTCTAATGATAAGCTGTTTTAAATATTAATGTCCATATTCAGGCCTTATATTTAAATTCTTCTTTAAATTTATCTTCAGATACTCTACTCGAATTATTTCATTGGTTATTGAGCATCTAAAGATAAAT
Organism: Atta colombica; assembly: GCF_001594045.1. NCBI lineage: Eukaryota > Metazoa > Arthropoda > Insecta > Hymenoptera > Formicidae > Atta > Atta colombica. The sequence goes on along the minus strand of NW_017259306.1, from coordinate 1,510,021 downwards.
TTAAGGAAGCCTTAAGGTTTAACTGAATATGGGCATAAGGTTGTGCGCACAATAGAAGAAATAAGGAATTAGGAATAAAGAATAAACGATTTCAAAAATCGTGTATTCCGATGTATCCGATTTCTGATAAATTAAAATCATTTATTCTTTATTCCTAATTCTTTATTCTTTCTATTGTGCGCAGGGTCTAAAATAAAAGGTCTGTTCGCGTTATTTGTACTTTGTATTCTCAGTATCTTCGCTTTTTCTATTTTTAACGTTCAAATATGTCATTTTAAGGACCTTTTTCACCAATTTCTGATGAAATTAATTACCGATCAATTCACAGAAGTTTTCTCCCCTCTCTTCCTCTTTTGAAAGAAACTGAACAATCATGAAACAATCTGTTTTTTATTGCTGCACTCTCTGAACTGATGCACACGGAGCAATAAGTTGAAGTGAAACACGTTTGTTCACAATAATTTAAGTCTGTTGCACACAATACTTGTTTTCCTGCTGGATTGTTAGCTAGATTAGAATTTTGCCATTGTACTGCGATGCTGGCATTGGGTGCTTTTCATTTGATGACACAAGTCGACACAAGCGTCGTTTTATTCTTGTTGTCAAATAAACATGATTGGTATTATTTGTAGAACTAACCACAACAGTCATATCAATCGTTCGGCGAACAGGCTAGCAGTTTTGTCCGGCTTGAATGCGCGATGCACCCGATCATTGTAAAACTATTGTGTTCTGCTGAACGCAGACTTAAGTCATCGATTAGTAATCAGATCAAAATTGGTGAAAAAGGCTCAAAGGTATATATTCATATAAACTTGTATAGTCGCATAAATATGCATAAAGAACATTAACAAATCGCATTTCTCTTATAAAGCCGCACGTAAAATGTGATTGGATAATTCTCTTTATGCATATGTTTATGCAGCTATGTAAGCTTGTGTGAATATATCCTAATGGCTTCTGCACTGGACGTAGAAACGTTCATCACACGGCGAAATGTAATGCGGTAGCCAAATTTACAACTTTTATTATGTTCATTGGTTATCGCGTCTCATTTTGCCGCGCGACAAGCGTTTCCGCGTCCAGTGTGTAGGAACCATAATGCTTGCCGCGCGAAAGTTGTCGTATTGTGTATTCTATATTGTAGAATTAGCCTAAGTCTCACTTTATAAAACTTCTCTAGAAATGATGCAATAAGTTTGTGTGGATATACCTTAATGGCTTCCGCCCAAAAAACATGGTAAAATTTCCGTGCGCGCGGAAGTTATTGTAGTGTTTCGCTTGTTCGGAAGTAATAGATATAATAATTTTCACCGCGCAACAAAAATTGTACTCAATTTAACTTTTGCTTCACGGTGGAAGTAATATTACATAATTTTCAAAAGTTTTGCAAAGTGAGGCTGACTTAAGAGTATAAAATGTTTGGTCAGCGACAATTTCCGCTGCGCGGCAAGCGTTCCCGCGTTTTTTATACGGGAGCCAATAGAATGATTGATTAGTGCGATAACTTCTATCGTGTGGCAAGCGTCGTTTCCATTAGTTTGCAGGAGCCATACGTCATGCTTCGTTTCTTCGCGTACTCCAATATATTCCAACATGCTCCAACGCGCTCGGAGTGAGTACGAACTAAGGCAAAAGGAGTATGTTGGAGCATGTTGGAGCATGCAAGGCGAACAAACGAATGTAGTATCAGTGCGATCGATGCGAGCGATGCGGCTTGTAATGCTTTTGTTGATGTGTGCGTGCGTGCGTGCGTGCGTGCGTGTGTGTGTGTGTGTGTGTGTGTGTGTATAATTGTGTCTCTTTTGGATACTTCTTGCAGTGGCGAAGCACAATTACCACGGAATTATCGTCGTACGTACACATCATATATATATATATATCATTTATATATAATTAATGTATTGATTATACTCTTTTTGCTTTATTAAATGAGAGATACTTAGGTGACTGTAGCCTCTCTTCTCATCATATCCAATTTTAAGTCATTACTTGTAATTATATCGTATGGAAATAATTAAACATGTGATATCGGAAGCATCAAGAAAACTTCTGAATAATTATTATATGTAAATATTTATTATATGTAATATTTTGTATAGATCAAGCGTGGATGCGTGACAGGTCTGTCAGATGAACTCCGTGCAATCGTATAAGTTTTTGTGTGATGAGTTTTCCCTTTTTTATTAAATTAATTATGCAAACGAGTTAATCAAAATAATTATTAACTGATACTAACATTAACAATAGCAATTAAAGTGGTAATCATGATTGTTTCCTCTAAAATGTGATTAGTATATGTATATACTTGATGAAGACCGTTAATTAATTCTACGAGTATTCGTTTGAAAAAATTGTTTCTAGTACCCTCTAGCGGTTAGAGTAAGAACTTACTAATCGAAATAGGTGCAGATGGTAATGGAAGGAATTAAGTCAAGTTAGGTTTTCACTCACCGTGTGAGAGATTTGTAGTTTTATTATTTATGTAAGAAAATTACTCATATTAGTGATAGTGCTTTGTCACTGATTAATTTTGTCTCCTTATAAGTCAATAAGGGAACAAATGGAGAAAAAACCGAAAGTTATCGTCTTTGATTTAGGTATATACTTACAGGCGAAGTTGTAAATATTATAATTTAGATGTATGATAAATTTATAATTATCTTTTTTTATATTGATAAGAATTATTTAGAATGTGATTTTTTTGGAGAAATGGAAAGAATATTACATTTCAGATTATACCTTATGGCCGTTTTGGGTAGAGAGTTTTGTAGAGCCACCATTTAAAAAAGGGTGCGTGCATTAAAAACTGATAAGATTATATAGTATTTTAAGAATTTTTGTCCAACTTAAAGAAGAAAATTTTTAGAGCACAAAATAAAGTAATAGATGCACGTGGTTATGACGTGGATCACTATTCTGATGTTCCTGAGGTATTAAAACAGTTATCAGGAGAAGGATATGAATTAGGTATAGCATCACGTACAGCAGAGATAAAAGGGGCTAAACAATTAATAGATGCATTTGGCTGGAAGAAATATTTCAAGTATGTTGAAATATTTCCTGGCAGCAAAGTCACACATTTTTCTAAGTAAGTCTTGTGTAATATTCATAAAGGATAAAGTAATTGTATAATTATATAGTAGTTTAATAGGGTAATTGTATAGTAGTTTAAAATTACAATTTATATTGCTTTCAGCATTCGAAAGAGTTCGCACACTGATTATAAAGATATGATATTTTTTGATGATGAGGCTAGAAATGTTATGGAAGTTGGTAAACTTGGAGTACATGCTGTATTAGTTGAAGATGGTGTAAGTCGTTGTGTTGTAGAAGATGCTCTGCAATCATTTAATAACAAATAATGATTTAAACATTAATATAATTTATTTATCTTTATGATTATTTTGTAATATCTACAAAATAAATTTATTAGTAAAATCTTGAATTGAATAACAAAAAATTCTGGTATAAATGAAGGCAATAATTGTATACATTTTTCATTACGAAAAAAGAATTGATATTAATTAATCATTCTTTGGTAGTATTGTACTGGATTTTTGACAATGGCGTCGTTAATATCATTTTCGTGTACGAGTTTCAGAAATGTAGTGCAGAGAACTTCTGGATCTTTAGTAGATACGTTATTTATAAACTTTTCAATTTCATTTTCATTTATTGAAGCTTGTAAAAGATTTCTGAGTACACTCGTATCAAAATCCTTGAAAGGACAACCACCCTCGTATGTTGCTCCACTAATACCAACCTACAATAATTTCGATGTTTGAAAAAGTAATTCTAATAATAAAGTTTATGTAGAAAAGATAAAGTTTAGAAAAGATTTTTTGTATGCATGTGTAATATTTTTGTACTTACACAAATGAAATTGCAGTCAGGCGTCTTGTAAGTTCTTCGCGATCCTTCTAAACCATACATGTGCCTGATGCTATATATGAATTTTTTCTCATTGGATTGCCAATTGTGTGAACATACTGAAGTACAAGTATGTGGCTTGGAATATTCTTGCTTCCAAAATACAATTGAATCTTCCAGGGTCATTCCTATTTCTTTCAGAAAAAGACTGTAGTATAAACGTGCATAGTGACTGAGACGATGTCTTCTTCTTAATAAAGAATGCAAATGTTGCATACATAATGGGAATTTCTGTGCTTCTGCTTCTATGTTATCAATAGTTACTTTTCCATGCGAGACACCTTCATTGAAGAGATAGGATTGAATTTTCTGATTTAAAATATGGAATCTAAGATCATGTTTTATCATATATTGAGATTGTTTCTTTATGATATTCATTTCATTGATTATATAATTACTAAATAATAATTGAAGTACTTTTTTCCAATCTGAACAGTGCGTGATGACATTTCCATTATTAAGGGCTAGTTCTCTTTCTTTCACCAAATCTGATACTATTTCAAATCTCACTGGAATATGAAATACGAAATTAGTTTATTTGAAAATTTTTTATATACAAATAACATTCTGTATTCATACTTTCGTATCGAAAATTATCGCAATCGTGACAATTTGATGTCAGATGTTTAAAAACTAAGGGCTGCAAATAAAATTTGCATAACTCAATGAGAGTTGTGTCAATTGTACTTTTCTTATCTTTAAATATTTGTAATTTCCATGTAATTTGCTTTAATAATTTATGTAATCGTCTAGGTGATAGACTATCTAATCTATGTTTAAATAATAATGATTCTTTGCCAATCCAATATATACATAAATCTGACGATGCAGAAGCTAATAACCTAAAACAGTAAATAACAAAGTTTAATTAATTAGGAATATAGATTTTTATAGTTCTATCTGTGTAATTCCTTTATTTTAGACACATGAACTTTTTTAAATTGTATATTACTTATTCTTTATAAATATTTAAATTATATTTAATTATTAAAGATTATAGTCTAAAAAATTCTAACATATACTCACCTTAATATAAAATGTCCAATTTTATCGTAAGTAGAATTTTCTAATAAGTACTCAAATTTCCCATCAAATTCATTAGCAGACCCTTCACTTAGAAGCCTCAAATAATCTAATCTAGTCAAAATACAATCTTCCATAATATAAAACGGTATTTCGCCATTTGGTGGTATAATATAAAACATATCTATGTCTACATCAATCATATCAGATGATTCTCAAATTTTGTTGACATATGAAAATGTATTTGTAAATAAAGACTGTAATCGAAGTCTAACCACAACAACGTCCGGCATTTTTCTTCAAAATTGTGCGAGAAAGAAAGTGCTATCTCTCTCTCTTACTCTGCAGTGGCACCGTAAATGTAGCAGCTCTATAATTTTCATAGTTTCTGGCGGACATAACATACATAGGCTGCGTTCCATTTAATAGTTTTTTCTTGGAAACTACACTGGGTGCAGCCTCGCACTGCACCAGTTGCATGTAGTTGCTTTTCATTTGATGATACAAATTGACAAGTGTCGTTCTATCCTTATTGACATTCAGAAAGTGACAAAAATAAAATGACACTTGTGTCGCCTTGTATCATTATCACGCTAAAACTCTGTTCCCGCTTCCATTTTCAAATTTTAAATGTCGCACTGGCTCTACACCGTTTCTTTGAGATGGTGTAGCAAAATCCCACTTCATGCAGAAAATTTGCATTACATAGCCACGTAAACACTGAATGAATTCGCTTACTACCAGCCATCGTACACTGTCTGAATGTTGCACTAGTGGGCGATAGTGCAGCCAAGAGAAAACGCTATAAGACACAATATTCGTGGAATTCTTTCGTCCTTGTTGTTTATCAAATGTTAAACAAGAACAAATACTTGTCAGCGTTGCAAGTATTATGTGTGGAGCCGTAATGTAGTCCAATTTTTTCTCTCAATTTTGCATAATATTTAAATATAAGTATTTCTTTCCGAATAAAAATGATTGGATGCATCAGCATTTTTCTGTAACAATTCATTGTCAAAAAATGCTAGATAATAAAATACATTTTGAAACAACTGTGGCGAATTAAAGAAAAAATGTCGGACCAATCACAAGACTACATCGGCTAGAATCTGATTATATGTAAGGTCTTTATTTGTAAAAATGTTCTAAATTTAATTTTTGTAAATGTTGTAATTTTTTCTTTGAAGCAAAGATAATACTGTAAAACAATTTTTTTCTTTTTTTTTCCTCTCTTCGTGAATTTAAATTATTTTGTTTTTGCAAACATTTTTCATAGTTGTTTTTTCATTTTTATATATACAACATATGCGGCAACATTTTCGTTCAATTTTCAATTCACTTCACTTTATTTACAATTTTCCCACAATGAATCATTCATTTTTGCGGTTCAAATGTAAAATTCTCAAAGTTATTACTTCTTCAATTTATTTATAGTTAAATAAACAAATTCGAACATTATACATATAATTGTTATGTTTGATAATGAGATTCATTCATTCGTTCATACAAGCATCGAATAAATATTATTAGGGATCTGTCAGTCGTACAGTTGCGTAGCTTGCAAATCTACCTAACGCCCTCTCAATAGATATCCTGAAGAAAAAAGCGGGAATGAATATGAATTATAAGAAAATAAAATATGGTAAAGAAAGAATAAAAGAAAATTGTGATTTTCTTATTTGACGAAAAAAAAACTTTGTTTTTTTTAAGCTACATACATGTATTTTAGTGCAATTATTGATACAAATTAATGTAACATGATGCAAAGAGAGTTTATGGGATGATAGGAATTCCATGAAATAAGTGATATGACTTTGATTTTCCAATACAAATAGATTTATCGTTGTGCTTCATGAATAATGGATAATGGAACTTACAAGTTGTATGTTGTTTCTTTAATGATATACACATGTAAGTTATATAAATGATGTGTTCAGGTCTACGACGCACAAAAGTTTATGAATTCGGTAGAATTTACCTGCACTTATATGTAGCAATGTAATCGAGATGAGCGAACTTTGTGGCGAAATTGAAATGATAATTCGCTTGAAAAGTTCAACCTCTCCTCGATGGTTGTCGATCGCATCAGTATTCTGTGTTATCTCTATTCAAGCAAGAATCTTCAAGAACAGTACACGTTGCATTTTGCATTTGTTGTCAGGGATACACTTTAATTGTTATAAAGTGTCGTACATGACTAGGTAGATTCTAGATGTATAGTATATGTATATATATACACGGCTACTGAGTAACATGTATACCTTTATGATTTGTCCCTTAATTGTCATCTTTATAATACAAATAATTTCTAGATCGTTGTACATTGTTACGTTACCGATCCGCTTACGCGAAATTTACTTACATCTCTTCGCTGCCTTACGACTAAATAAAATATAAATGTATTATAAATACTTGTATTTATATATATTTATATATATTTATATATATATATATATACTTTTTCCCCGTTTATATATAGTCTACTTAAATCGAGTTTGTTCAAGCTTTATTACTCATAGACAATCTGCTTGATATTTACAGAGATTAGATACAAAATTATAAACAGTTCTTAGTACAAAATAATTTTATGACTATAACGATCAAGGTTTGATAGCGTAGAACAGGCATGGGCAACTCACCATGGCCAATGGTCAGTTTCGCTGCAATTCTCTTGTTAAAGATCGAAGACTTTTTGTGTTAATCCTGAGAATTTCGTCTATCGGATAATTTTTTTAGGAAGGAAATGTCTAAAAGTGTGCAATACGTAGCCGAGTGATATAGCCGTGAGTGTTGCCCCTACCTAGATAGAAAATACAACTAGATGAGCTCTTCCTCAGTTTATTCACGATTACCTGTAAATTCCTCGCAATTCCACCATAGAGGTCAACAATACGGTATATCGAAATTATATTTCGCTCGTGCACGAAAGAAAAAATTTATCAACGATTATAAATATATTAATTTCATTGCCGTAATCTTTTAATCATAATGATATACCACTTTGTACGATGTAGTTTAAATTTATCTGAAATGATTTCTAAATTAAGCATAACATGGTATACAATATACGCGAATGCATAACATTAATGACGATTTTAATGATGTAGTTTCATGGAGCTATAACGTTCATCTTTAACGGAGTATAACTGTAATGTTCGTTTTTATCTTGAAAACATGATAATTAAAATGGTTTTTATTAGCATATTATTTGATTTATGTATAAGAAATCTAATATTTTTTTTCGCGCTAATAAAATTATATTTATTTTTGAGAATTAAGATTTATGATAAAGAAGAGATCGTGTCTTTAAATTATTGTATTTTATAAATTATAAAATGTTAATTCTGTTAGTTATAATCGTATTTTAAAAAAGTTGCGATTGATACTAAATATATTTTCTAAATTCCGAGGCAAGCGTGATTGTCAATAATACGCATTTAAAATGTACATCGAAGAAATCAGCAATGTATATAGTTGAATGATAAGGAAATGTCATTGCAAGTAAGTATTTGAAATCGAGCTTATCAATATATGTAGGGTTTTCAAAAAATGAAATTTCATAAGGATCTAGCGTGTTCGTACCTCACAATGCTTGAACAAAATATTTTTACTCGTCCCTGTTACTGCAGTTCCAAACATTTACTTCATTGACGCCATTGATAGAGCTCGAATTGTTCACAAAGAATATAATTAATCATCATTGGAAAAAGGGCACGCTAGGTAGAAGTAAGTTATCTAGATTATAATAGCGAATCTTTGCATAGAGAAAGGATTACGCATATTTTCTTTATGAGTATATTATCCTATTTCACTAACGTCACTAACTATAAATTATGGAGCAGCTGCATTTTGGATTTATATAAAGCTGCTAGATCCTAAACGTAAGATCTGAATTCTCATTATTCTTCATAATTGTTCCTTTCAGATTTTTATTAATATAGAATTGATTATAGATAATATTTTATCTCAACTACGATTTATAGTAAAAACAAAGTTTTTATATTTGGAATAATCCTTTCGCCATGAAGATTTTTGAATTGGTAGGTACAGGTAGATACGTAGAAATATACTAAATTATCACATGAGTAGACAAGTAAGTTACTCGTTAGCAGTAAAGGGCAACAATATAGCCAAAGGCAGCGTTATGCTTATATTGGCGAATCTAAACGCAACTACAATTCATTTTCTATTATCATCTAGAAATATAATGGCAGTTTGCTTCGGACTAAAAATGTACCAACGAGAGAGATGGGTAGTATTATTGTTTCAACTCAGTCACAATCGGTGCGAAAAATCGATTGGCCAAAACGTTTCGCGATAACACGAAATTATTATATGTCTGTTGATCATCCGATACTCTTATGCAAAATGTAAATTAGACTTAACAATCTTAGGCTTAATCGATTGGCTATTACTATTTACTTCTGGCAAGATCAAAAATTGATATTGCCTATTTCTTACCTCGTAAATTTATACGCGAATTCGCATTAATTATAATTCTCTTCCACTCGCTTTAGACGATCTCGATTTCGGTGATATAGAAGCAATTCCAGTTACGTTTAAATTCAACGCGTATATTTCAACTACATATGGCTATGCCTCCGTACCATCTCTACTCCTCACGCGGTATTATGTTAATTTATATAAATAGTATTTTAATGATATAACGGTAACATCGTCTATCCGCTAAATATCGCATAAGTTATAATAGTCCATCTGATATAAATACACGGAACTTAAAATAAATTGAAATATATTATCAAAATCGAGTACAACGAAAACGCGCAACGGATATAAGCCCGTTAATTTCGAAGTGTTTGAAAGTGATTATGACTCATTTTCCTTCGCGCATTTTCTCTTTTTAAATTTTATAAGAAAGTACATTCTACAGATATGTTAAACTTTCGTCAACCTATTACCACTTGCTATGGATATATAACTTACCGGAAGCTAAACAATTGCCATCGTTTCCACATTAATACCAAATTACCAGCGAGCGCGTGTGGCGTTCTCGCTATCTCAAAGACAATTCGATTTTCATTCGTCATTCTTGAAAAAATGTAATGATAACGTTTCCTTATTACGATACGCCTATATGTACAATATTCTAATTTCATTGATCCCGCCTATCATATAAAGTTACAATTATGATGTGTCATAGTCATGATACGTAATCTATTACCATCTTTCAATGCAGAATAGGTAAAACATTACCCTTCGTCTACCTTACGCTTACGACATATGATATTCATCAGTTATGACAACAAATCCCATTCACATTAACTGTGATTGCAGTAGTTACATTCGAATAAACATGTATTATCGAGAAATCTTTACAGTCACTTGACTGCTTCTGAAGTTAATTCAGTATTCTCACATGCATTACGTTTCACACAAATCTCTGTTTAGATACGAACCAAAAGTATTATTAAAAAGACGTTTAATTTTCTTATTATCAGATAATTCATTGATGCGTTATTGCATCACGATAATAATTATTTCGCTATTTCGCGATATGTCTTATGACGATAAAGGATTTCACGATGTAAATCACATGTAGATTCGTCTCACAAATAGGCCCAGAGTGTCTAGGGACGATACCAATATAATATGTTGAAAGATAGTAAAGGAGAGCGAAAGAGAAAGGGAGAAATAGGCACCCACACGTTCATAAAATACAGTTATAATGTTTTACGATATTAACTCGAACATTCGTAGCGTCTAATATCGTAGTTGCTATATTGCCGTACGTCAATGTGATTTACACATTTCTCATCGAATCCTTAATCAAAATGATATAATCTCGAAGGAGCCCTAATCTTTAAGTAATGATTCTTCCTATTTGCGTAATTGTCTAATTGCGCAGTATAGGTACCCATCCGTGCAGGAATGTTCACAGCTGTATTACAGTTACATACGATATTGCTCCTAAGTTCCTGATGAGAAAATTCTCCTCGTTTCATTACCTCACAAACGTCCAATATCCTTCAAATACCCTCAGAGATTCTTTGTCGAGCGATTATCTACGACAAACTCTTTATTCCGCTTTCGTTCGATTGTCGTATTTTCTAATTCGCATCCGTTCTTGTCTTTTCTTACATTTTCGAAAAGAGTAATAGGTTTATTCCAGTATAGATCTTCGCACTATATACTCTGCCGTGAATACTCGCGAGATCCGTACTTAGTGTCCTAAATCGATTAGATATGCTCGAATAGTCTCGCTACTGAGAATTCTACGAAGATCAGTTGTACGCGGCACGCGATATATCTTGAACTACTATTCGTAGTTCAACAAATCTCATATCATAAGATTTTCTCAAAGATTCAACTCGCACTTAATTCTTCTATCTTTATTTACTATTCTAACTTTATTTCCTGTCTGTTAATACTCGTTGTCCGAAAAAAGTACACGTATGAATAGGGAGAAATAGAAGGACAATCGATTTCTGTCGTAAACTCCAAGTTTCAAAACCTTGTTTCGTTGACGGACAATAAATTTCCATGTTGTACTTATTTCGATGTCGCGATACGTAATATGTCCTCTCATCGTATCTCTCATCTTCTTTTCTCAATTCTTTTTCTCATTCAATCATTATTCGCTTGTTATTTCTTGCAATATCTCGGATAAGAACGTTGTCCGTCATTGTACACTCGTCGTTTCGTTTCAGAAACAAACTTGTTCCGATTTGTATGACTACTAAGAATGTCGCGCTCGCTGAAATTGGGGGCTCAATATCAGGATGTTGGAGCGTATCCAAGATTTTTCCGCTGCAGAAAGAGCGATATCTCACGGAAAGTCGGTCTCTCAGTTTCCTCTCGTTGCCAGCACTCGAGCATCAGATCGTAGATGTCCTTGGAGGAGGCGGTGGGCCGAGGCAGATAATCGAAGCCGTTTCTAGGATCTTCCTTGCAACTGTCTTCAGGATTGGCATTGCTGCAGTCAGCGGCATGATGCAGTTGCCGCAGGCTCTGCACCACTTCCTCGTCGGACAGATGTTCGTAGGGGACACGTCTGCCAAGATTCAAAATCTCCCAGAGGGTGACTGCGAAAGCCCACACGTCGCTCTTGGTCGTGTACTTTCCCTGAAAATCGGATTTAACGGATTTAACACATTATTTGAGAATTTCGGCGCCTGCAGCGGTTCGAGAATTACCGATAAATCTCGACATATTGTGAAGTGTCATTCGAAATAAAATAGTTGAGGCCACAGCTTACCAAAAATATTGACTCCCATGCCATCCATCGTACCGGCAACGGCATAGTTCCATCAACTTTGTAGTAATCGCAGGCGTACAGTTCATTGTCCGTGCCAAAATCCGAGATTTTGATGTGATAAGCCTTACCAACCAAACAGTTTCTACAAACAAAATTATAACGTATAGAGAAAGTGAAATTATTTCTTCTATTCTATCATGCCGAGAGAAAATTCAAAATCCGCATCATTTTACATTGATTTTCGTGTGTTGCTCGATAATCTCCGCAAATCGTTCGAGCGGAATATAGCGCTTAAGGCTTTAGGATAGCTCGAGTATTTCTAGGAATTGAACAGAGAGTTTCGTTACACATTCGCGCGCGTCGAATTGAATACTTTTCCGAGCGGCTTGTCTGAAAACGAAAGAGACGAAGCCAGCCAGATTGATCTCTCGCCGGTACGTGGCCGCGTGGAGTGCATAGCGTACAATCTGCATACGCATACGCATTCTGTGCATGGCAGTCAACCGGAAGCGAGAATGGTTGTCTGCACGTAACATTTACTCGTGTATGTGGTCGAGCTGCATTTCCTGCCCAAACACACACGAATGTGCAATTATACTCGATGCGTGAATAAACTTTCTCCACATTAAATTATCACAGCAGTAATCGTAAAATGTTTCTTTTAAGAGAAAAACTCGATATAAAAAATTTATCCGTTTGACAGTATCTGCGGAGATAATAGAAGTTTTGTAATTATATAAATTTAATCTTAATATGTAATAGACGTAATTACTTATCACTTATATCTCTTATCACGAATACGTCTGATATTTCATCTCGTTTGTCCTTTGAGCGGGTTCAACTAGAGATACGTTCAAGTATTTCCCTGAGGAGAACTTACAATTACAGATGGATAAGCATTCATACAACTTCCGTTCAAAGCTTCAGTCATTGACCAGTTCGCTTTAAAGACGAACTAATCTTCGCTATCTGAGAGACGACTAACCAAACGTTATCTGAATAGTATGGGTATGGAATAGATAGAATCAATTAATTTCACCGCCGGAACAAAGCTCCAATTTGGCAGCAGAACCTGGTTAATTAGGGGCGCTTTATCGATCATTGCTATTGGCTACTTCGCCATGCGTCGACAGAGTTGACCCCGGTTCTCCCTATATTGTAGAGTACGACAGTAATGCAATAAGCCGCGTTCACGCCTCGTATTGAAGCTGTTGCAGTATAAATCAGGTGTGATGATCTCCGCTCCATAATATGATGGTTAGAACTTTGATCGCTCGCATTATTACCAAAAATAATAAATCCTGATCACGGAGATTCGAAATCTGTGTAAAATTTATGTCTCATAAAATTTTAATTGCCTAATATCCGGATATCAGATAGACTAATGCTTACTAATATATTATTTGTTATTTATAGTTAATTCCAATAATATGCGTTGTTACACATTCATGATATTGTAATATAAATTTAAAATTATTTTATGTGATTATTTCAAATATTTAAGGATTTAAACATATTAGTAGGTAATTCGTTAATGCATATAGAAATTTTACACAGATATATTATTTAAATGTATTATATATATTAATACAATAGAAAACGCTATGCTCTCTATGCAAATCAAAATCATTAATTTCTATTACCTAAATTTTAATAATTCCAACAGATTATGAGAGTAATTATTCAGAACTTGTCAATTAAATCTTTGTCAATTAAAATAATAACAAAATATAATTAAAATCATATTTAATAATAAAATTCCACTAAAATCATTAGTTTCTTAACTTATTCATTATTCATCTTTTATTTTATATTTATACAACAGAATTTTAATCTAAAATTATTGTAGGGAAACAAGAAATTGATGATATTACGAATAGTTTTACGCGTAAAAATGTGAGGAAGAAGGATCAGGAAAAAAAAATCAGATATGTTGAGCATGACGAAAGATCTCCTTCGTGTCTGTAATCAAAATCGGAACAAAGACAAGCTTTCTTGGAAGGAAGCAGAATATCTACATTCAACTCACGACGACTTCTTCGATGGATAAAGAGAATCATCCCTGTCATTGTGCAAGTTGCAAGTCGAAGTTAAACTCGGAATCACTTGGCCATTTGACGCAAGCACGAGCGCTATTGTCAATAGGAATAGAAACGTTAAGTGTACTTGGCTGATTGACGCGGTTGTATAATTGAAGTCGATTCCAACGTATCAATATTGAAGTCGGACGTTCGGCCTCAAGTTAGATTGAAAGTTGAATATTGGATATGCATTGGAAAAGAAACAAATGAATCATCGAAAGATTTCTCAGGTAGGAGTACGGCGAGGAAGTAAGCGTAGAAGAAAAGCCGACTTCTTTGAATTTTTAACCGGTTATTCGAACACGTAAGCTCTCGTCAGCGGAGAATAAAATTCTTGCATATCTACAGTCTTCAGTTCTATCAGTATTCTCGAGGGTGGATAAGGAGAATCGGGCTTCCTCTATCGCTTGAAGTTACATTTTAAATCCAATGTTGGGATCTGCGAGGCCGAATAGCTGTATTACGAGTTAAACGCGCAATACTTTAGTATTAAAGTTTGTCTATATTTGCCGCAAAGAAAAGCATAGAATTTTGCCGCAAGAGAGAAGATATGAACGAAAGTATTTTCGGATCTTTTAGCAAAAACTATTTCTATCTGAGAAACAAATTTTTCCTTTACAGAGAAACGTAATAATGTTTATATTGCATTTTTTTTGGTTAAATTGAAATTAGAAATTGCATAACTAAAACTATATTTTGAATGTGAGAATGAACAGTAGAAAAAAAAAATATTAGACATAATATCGAGTACTACTTACACTTGTTGTCAGAAAGAAAACGAAAGAAAACTCGTCCGGTACATTTGTGATTCAAAATAGGATGAAGGAAATCTCTTTTACCGGAATGCAAAATACCCACATGCGGGAATACAGAATACAGGCTTTTGCTATTTCTACTCCTTTAGACGTACATTTATTCATAGTGTACCCACACTATCACCAATCTCTGATGTCGCACATTAATAGAATAACATTATCAGCGTTATTGGCGAGTTGTACTGTAATGCGAGATTTTACTTTCGTTCGTATAATATTGGTCTTTTTATATTTTTTCCGGTTGGTCAAACACTCGTATTGCGCGAATCCACTATCCTTTCCATCTTTAAAGCATTACATAGAGCTATCGATCTTCTCATTCGTTGGTATTCTTTTTCCATTCGAGCCAATTGAATTGCATTACCGTTTGATCAGCAATCGATCCCTTCCTTCTTTTTCACTTGGCTTGGCTCCGACAATGACTCTATAGCTACATCGCGCATTCGCGAGTGAAATAAGAGCCTGCGATGGATTGGCAGTTTGTCTCGAGCGGAGGAATCGGTAGAACATCCTCGGTACTCGACCAACCGGTTTCGATAACGTTTAAACTCTATAGTTCGGAATCCTTCGTCCGGTTCGATTTAAATGAATATAAATGTTTCGCTTCGCTCTTTCTCGTTTATCGCGATAGATAAATCGCGCGCAAAGGTCGTTCGATATAGAAAGGGCAAAAATGCATTTCCAAAGTATCGCGTGCGCGCTATTGATACCCGCAATGTCCATTTCTCTTTTGACGCCGCCAGTCACGAAGAATTTATGCCCCACGGTGGAATTCCCATACGGTCGCGTATTTCACTGAATATCGTCGGTTCGTCACGCTGACGTGTGCCATCAAAGTGGAAGTTCAGCGGTGGTGCCATTAAATTCTGATTAAATTTTGATTAAATCCCGGTACCTATACAAAAGGCATCGATCTATTTGCAACGCGATCGGATCGTACCCCGCTTTTTTTCTCACAAAAGCACAGAGAAGGATAACGTATCGCACAAATTTTTATAAAGCTCCGTGTGTGGCATGTTAAAAATTTAACCAAAGGATTATCTATGGCTGCTGCAATCACAGACGCGGACATTCCATTCCCTCGAATGCTCTCGAAAATATTTTGAAATTTGCAACACTATTAGCATTTTGTCATGAAAAATGCTAATGAAAATGTGAGCAGCGTAAAGATATCTCGTTTCGAATACCAGTGAATATCGAACATAGTGAGTACTTCTCGCAATCATATATATAAGTTTAAAATTATTATCTTAGTACAATTAATATAATAATGCGAATTATTTCGGATTTTACTTATATACATATATGTATATTTCTGTTCATCTAAATCAATATTTTGTTGTATATGACTTTATGATGGAGTACATGGAGATAGGGATGACACAGAAGTAGTTTTGACGATACTTCTGAACGATATTTCTGCAATCGATGGGTCGAACCATGTCAAAAGCTCTTAGGAATGCTGACAGGGCTGATATCGTCATGAAAGCTTCGCAGGAAGTGTCTCTCGCTATACATTAAGATTTACGAGCGAGGGTTTGAGAGACACTGTCCAGCCGGAAACTAGGTCCCACGTGCTATGAGAACTCGGTGGTTTGCACGAATATGCGCCCGCGTGTGTGCGGAAGATATACATATATGCACATATGTGCATCTAAACGTCCTATCGATTCAACGAGATGGCCATTGCATTTCAATAACAGCCACGTAGATGGACTTTGTTTCATATACGAGATGTGTACTTTGTATTCGTAGATCGATGATTACCGATATTGGTTACTGTATACGTTATGTGACCTGAAGATCATCATGAAGATTTATCTATGCAATATTAGAAGCATGGAAATTAAATGGAGACTGTTTGAAAATATATGGAGTTCGTATGAAAAAGATACACATGTCTATATGCAAAATGTCATGATAGAATAAGTATAATAAATGTAATTTGTAATATCGATTTTAATTGTAATATCTATGAGATGAGTCGGTGCAATATACATTTTATACTAATGCAATATTTTCATCATTAAATTTACGGGCGCCTGCGCGTTATCTGTGATGGAAAATTCAAGGAGAATAATCGGCAAGTATTCCGGAATTAAAATTTCATTATCAGCACAGGCTTACTTAAATTTTCAGTTCTGCGCTTTCAGTTAAAGATGTGTTTGGATCGAAACATATAAAAAATGTATAAATTCTTCTTTTTAGACAATAATCCCGACCCTTTTCCGATTTATACTTAATCTCTATTTATACTTAATGCGAGGCAGATATCCTTTTGTAGTGAAAGGAAGGTTGAAAGGAAAATCGACTGCAAACGTGACAAATATTAGGCCATTATGTTGGATTGAGGAAGGTGGCTATTGTGTGTTCGAAGTCGCGCACTTTGAGGTTGGTTGCTCCTGCGAAAAACCCGGAGGAATCATTTGGCGATCGGTTTACGAAGGACACAATATTATAAGCTGATCCAGATAGTTACGACGATTGAATGCGATTGGATAGAAAATAGAAACAAATAAAACGTCAAAATTTTCTACACCGAGGTCACAGTACCATTCACAAACTAGCTGCTTGCTCTTCTCGCCGCATACCTTGCGACGATTCACTAACAAATCGTTGATTTCCCATGCGGTTCTCGGCTCCGTTTGTTTTGGGGCTTATGGAAATGCACTGCGGGGGTTGGTATAATTCAATTTCATCCTGAGAGTGTAATGGAGAGGGGAAGAGGAAGGAATCGATATCGGTGCCCCATCCCATTTTAACAGGTTCTCGACGTGGTAAAATCCTCTCTCTACGTACGTACACGTTATCGAGTACAAGCACACACCATGAGAACATCTCTGTTAATTATTAGACTGTGCCAATTAAAGCGGACGGCACAATCTCAAACAAGATCGTGAGGGCTACATCCGTCGAAAGATAATCTCGATTCGCTACTATTTAAAGTCGATAGCACGAATGGAGTCTTGTTAGCCGATGAAGCGGAAAGCGAGATGGGGAAAAATACGGGGAGGATGAGTAAATTTACGCCGGGAGATAAATCAAGAGTGTAACGGATCCATTTATCCCTTCCGCAATAACGTAAAAAAACCATGCCGCGACATTCACGCCGTGCCATACCATACCTCTTCCATGCGTTTGGTCGCGACCGACTTTTGAAATTACTTTTCAATAAAAATCGCGCAGCGAGATATATATATCGCGTTTTTCAACCGCGACACAGGGATCAACCCCGGCTGCGTTAGGAATTATAAAACCCTCTGCATATTGTTGCCGCCACGAAAACGTTGTAATTTTCCTCGCGTCATGTCGACCGAGAAGATTCCCTTGTAATCTTACATCTTCTCGACACGCATCGGTGCACTCGCGCGAGAAAGAGCTTCATATTCACGTCTGTATTCAAATCTCCGATCCATTCTCCAATTTCGTTTAATCTAAGACTCGGCAGGTGGAGTATAACGGAATCTGCAGAAATATACTACTGTCTGTTGAATATATGTATATAATAAAAAAAGATATACGCGATATAGTCATTTTGACTGTTAAAATTGCATCATAAAGAATTATTAACGCGTAATCGTTTGTAAGCTTGTATTACTTAAACTAAAGCGGCGTCTATAATGAGATTTTAAGGCGTAAAACTCAAGTTTCAAGTCCTAAGTCGTAAGAAATTAATCAATCACAGTCGAACGTGAGGAGAATAATCGATTATGATTGCGTCAATTTTTTACGGTTTAGGATTTAAAAACTTAAGTTTTACGCTTTAAAATCTTATGTAGCCGCTTAATGTATAAATCACGTATTATGCTAACTGAGGACCCATTGAAAGGATTTTGTTAATTTAACAAGCCACCAGTATCTTTAACCGATGATCGGTAAATATGTGACAACAAATTTTGTTGTGTGATTGCTATTAGTCTGCTACCAACCAATATTATTAGTAACAGAAACAAAGTATATACAATACAATAGAATCTAACCTATCTTAGTTTATCTTTTGGATAAACTTTAGACTCGTTTACATAGAATTCGTAGATGATCGTGGAGTCTTAAATCGTAGGAAACCAACCAGTCTAATATAGGGAGAATACTTGACTAGAATTGATCAATTTCTTACGAATTTGAGCTTGCAATCATCTATGACTTTTATATCAGCCTCTTATTTGCAAACTATTGATTACACAGACAAATTAATTTGCAATCGTAATAAATCGATCATTTTGTTAACAAATGTCGCATTTGCTTTCCCTTGATTTGTTCTTATAACAAAATCATTTCTCTCATTGCGAGAATCATGGAGTGTTTAGATACAGAGTGAATACCGATTGAGGACGATAAAGCCTCGCTCGTAAGTTTATTCTCGAGAGATGAAAGCGAATCCGCGAGAGATTCGTTTCAGCAAAGTCCTATTGTACTCACCTAGTAGCCAAATCTCGATGAACGAAGTTCAGGTTCTCCAGATACCGCATGCCCGATGCGATCTGTGCCGCCATGTAGATGAGACAGTTGAAACTGAAACGACGACGAAGTGGCGTGAGTTTGCTGCGACAAAGTTAAGGTATTCGCACGAATACACCCGACCGCCATTGCCTCGGAGGGATTCCTCCGAGGTGTAGGTCGTCGGGAACCGGGGCTGCGTCAGGGCTGTGCGTCGCTCACGATTAATAAACGCGTCAAACTCTCGCGTGGGAGAAACTTATTGCGTGTTAACTTCAGCGACGGCAGTTCGCTGGAAATGAAACCGAGCTCCGGTTCGTTAGAGACGATTGCAGCACTTCGGGAGCCGTAATCTTGAATACTTTAAGCTCGGTAACAACAGTGCGTCGCTTATACGTTAGCGTAGTCATGTTTATATATTGTACATTATGTAATATACTCGTATATTTTAGCTAACATTATATATAGTAGATGAATTATATATAATAAATGAACATTATTGTATATTACAATTAAATGAACATATATTGTACACTATGTAATATACTCGTATATTTTAGCTAACATTATAGTAGATGAATTATATATAGTAAATGAATATATATAGTAGATGAATAATCGAACAATGTTAGATTAATGAAGAATCAGAATTTTTTTTCGGACTATACGGCTAGATAATATAATTAATTTTCTCTTAAAAAAATTGCAATTTCCACGATATGATATCCTTTCAACTTTAATAATTTGGTATTTAGAAAATATAAATTTCTCTGATGTTACATTTTTAAGTAGAATACACTAAAAAAATAATTTTACTT
The DNA here is from genome assembly GCF_001594045.1 of Atta colombica. NCBI lineage: Eukaryota > Metazoa > Arthropoda > Insecta > Hymenoptera > Formicidae > Atta > Atta colombica. Next base: position 1,489,698 of record NW_017259306.1, on the reverse strand, counting down.
AAATAAAAATTTAGCTAGATGCAGATCTGAAAATAATTTTGTTTCATCATCAAAATATATCATGTAGAAAATTCAAACGTAATAAGCAATGCTGCAAAAAGTTGTAATATTCTAGCAATTAGCTTGAATGTCCTATATAATTTTGATAGTTCAACAAAATTATTTTCAGATCTGTATCTAGCTAAATCTTTAGATATTTTAGCGAAATCATTATTCTTTCCGTGCATGCACATACAACGAACAATTAAGCTTTATGATATGTGTCGTCGAGTTCTCAAAATTATTAAAAGCATTTTATATGAAATGATTTTAATATTCCTTCTTACTCTGCCACTTCAACAGAATATTAGCAGAATTTTATCACGTAAAAATTTAAAAGTTGATACTGCGACTTAACGTGTTAAAGGAACATATACTTATCTATAATGCGCAGCACTTATCAGCGAGCACACATTTCCCGGCAACACTTTTTATTACAAGAAAATCCGGAATGTGCGAGAATTGGAATTTGTAATACCTATCATCGTTAAAGATGTGATCGCGGATTCAAGTGCTTTGATGCGAGGTAACGAGCGGATTAATATTTAGCTGCGTTTTCATGGAACATTTCGTATAATACTGAAAATTTTCATGTGTGAGA
>NW_017259306.1:1478964-1488958 GCF_001594045.1 Atta colombica | reverse complement strand
TGTATATATATATATATATATGTACATATATATTTTTTTACAAAATGGAATATTGCTTTCATGAAGGTATATGTGTTCCATGACTTTTAGCAATTTTATTCACGAAAGATATTCGAATTTGATATTTTTGAAGATACTGCGTTGTTTTTATTTGGAAACATTCAATTTCCGTGACGATCGTTACATGCAATGAAACATCCTGCACGCATGCCATTTTTTGGAAAAACGACAGTGAATGTTTTAATAAACACTGCTCTTTCACTATATCAATAAAATAACAAGTCAGCAGAAAAAAATTTTAGGCGATACATATTAAATTGCATTCTAGTATTATATTATAGTAAAATAAAAAAATCATTGCACATTCGAGAGTAATTTAGAAATTAACGTAAGAAGCATTAATGCTAATTAATAGTTTTAAGAGAAATTAGTTATAATACGAAAAGAATTATATATGCGTGCTGAGTTTTGATTAATCAGAATGTGTCACTGGAAAGTTACCTGAGTGTCTTGACGCCAATTGGCATGGAATGCGCATCCTCGGCAGTGATATGCGTTTTGAGGAACTGACAAAGATCCCCATGTTCTAGATATTCCATTACGACGCAATACGGTTCCTCGCGATAACAAGCGCCCAAGACTCGTGCGATATTGCGATCTTCTAGAGCAGCCAGAATCCTCACATCTCTTTGGAAATCCAATCTGTGCAGGATCAATTCTTCAATGAGTTATCATTAATGCTATAACTAATCTAATTTGTGAGAATTTTTCAAAATGAAAGAAATCTAATTTTATATTTGATTTTGTGTCAATTATTGCGACGATTATATTAGCATGATTATCGTACTCTTACGTAATTCTAATCGGATCCAATTTTAAAGATAAATCTCAAAATATCATAGGATACAAAATATAATATATATTCTCAAAATATAATATATATATAGTATTTTTAGAAATATGAGAAATACGAAATGTATAAATATAAATAACTACATATATATATATATGTGTGTGTGTGTGTGTGTGTGTGTGTGTGTGTGTGTGTGTGTGTATAATAATAAAACAAATTCATCAAGTAAAGAAAGCCAAAATCGGTCAAATTTTGGATGTTATAAATAACATTATATTCTTTTATTAAATCAATTTATTCCAGATATAATTGCGAGCCAATAACATTCGGTTTCAATACAATCATTCTGAAACGCTAATAATCTCTCATAAATTAAATTAGAAAGAAAGAAAGAAAGAAAGAAAGTAAGAAATTTATTGCGAAAAATATTATCTCATTCAAGATTCGAACCTAAGATCTCTCAACTTTCCGGGAATGTCTTAGAATGTCTTAGCCAGCTCGATCACTGAGGCTTCAAGGTTCGAATCCCGACTGAGATAATATTTTTCGCAATAAATTTCTTACTTTCTTTTTTTCTTTCTTTCTAATTTAATTTAGGAGAAATTATTAACATTTTAGATTGTGTTGAAACCAAATGTTATCGGCTCGCAATTATATCTGGAATAAATTAACTTAATAAAAAAGTATATAATGTATTATTTGTAACAAATTAGTGTCCAAAATTTGATCGATCTTGACTTTCTTTATTACTTGATGTATTCACATATACGTGCTTAAAATTCTTAATACGTTTAAAACAAATATATGTATATATATATATATATATGTGTGTGTGTGTGTGTGTGTGTGTGTGTGTGTGTGTGTATGTGTGTGTGTGTGTGTGTGTGTTTGTGTGTGTATTTAATAACAACATGATATAAAATAACAAGTAAAATAAATGTGATGTCTTTGAACTTTAACAAGAGTCACTGATATCCTAGATAATGACCCTCGTATCGCGTTGCGCGCTTTCTGCATTGTGGTCCCAATGTTCGTACGACGTTAACGGCTGCGGTCGCCATCCAGTTCGTTGGGTCGTGTACTTCCGGATAAGAGAAGCGCTTTTCAGAGTATGAGTACATATGTGCGACGCGCCTTTCCACGCAGCATCGTTACTCCGGTTTTACTTACGATCGGCTTGGTAATGGCACTTTCGCGTGATAGCTTAATGCAACCGTTAACTAAACGACGACGCCTTGCGTATCGATTCGCTGTAAACTAAGAATTCGCTGGTGCGCGCACCTTCGAGTTTGATGTGGGCGAAACATACGGTCCTGTTCTTGGTCACTATATGCAAAATAGCCCGTTTACCGCCACTTCTAAGGTAGGTTAATGACTTTCGCATTAGCCGAAACTTCGTATTCGCGGTTCAATTTCTCCTCTCTTGTGCTGCTGGTATCGGCGGTTACGCTGGAACGTTCCCTATTGTATTGGCGGTGTTCACAGTACCACGAACGTGATGCCGAATTCCCAATTTAATTTCAATTTCGATCTATGACTTTGCAAACATCCTTTGATTTCTCCGACAACAATTTTTAGTACAATGGTACTATGGAATAAATGTAAATTTGCAAAAAAACTATGCAGAGTGCTGTATTATTAACGAATAAATTTTGAAAAATATATAAAAGCATTTAAAATAAAAAATTATCTCGAGATTTAATTATTTTAAAATCACAGTTCTTGAAATAAATAAAATTGAAATTTGCGCGTGGTGAATAGACCTTAGTAGTTTTTTTTATATAGATGAAATTTTATGATTTTGATAATTCGAAGGAATGATATATGCGTCATTTACCTCGAATGGATGCAAATCGAAGCAGTCGAGCCCACGCGTTATTTTTAATAAAGTATCAGCGCGAGTTATACACTGTAATATGCGAGAGCATAGTGTATAAAACATTTCTTATCTACCGTCAGCATGGCCTCCTTTGAACGAGCGGCTGCACACGCAAGCATCCTCTGTTGTACTTTCCTTATTTATCATCGCATGGAAGACTTTTGTGATCCCGTTCAAATCTACGCGCGACGTATGCATTGCGAATTTTCACAGAAGGAATGATTGTTGAATTATCTAAAAATTTAGCTAGATACAGATTTGAAATTAATTTTGTTGGGTTATCAAAATATTTATGCAAAAAACTCAAGCATAAATAACAAAAAGTTTTGACGTTCTAGCAACCGGCTTGAGCGTTCTGTATAATCATGTTGACAATTCAACAAAATTATTTTTAAATCTAGCTAAATTTTTAGTTATAGCAAACCATTTTTTTCTACCGTATTGATATAAGAGAATAAAATATGGTACCACTAAGAAAAAAAAATGTTTCGTTCTATAATAATAAAATAATAAAAATTTTGTTGCAATAACAAAAATTTGGTTGAAATATACCGAACAAAAATTTTAAATTAAAATATACATCAAACAATAATCTTATGAAACTAAATTGTAATAGTTGATATGATAAACAAATATTTTTGTTATTTACAAAGCAGAGAAATTATTTTATAAAAACAACAAACTAAATATTTTAGCTTGAATAAAAAAATCTATTCAAATATATTCAGAGGAGTTAGGAGTAGACAGAGTTATTCGTAGTAAAAATGTAATTAATATTAGGATATAATGAGCGATGAAATTTTTTTGTTGCGGAAAATTCCCTTTATCTCTCAAGACGTGATGCACATATATGTGACAGTGTGGATTTACGGTTCTTCATACATCGCAGTTGCTCACGTTTCAACACGGAGAACAAACTCGTCGATGCAGTCACGACAAGCTATAAGTCATCCGCGCGACAGAAGCTTGTTGCGTGAGTGGATGCTGAGGATCCGTCTAGAATCTTTCGAAGATCTTTCTCGCACAAGATAAAATACGACGAGTCTCGGAGAGACACTATATGTATATCTAGTCGTTTTATACAGAACTGTCGACAGAACTGTCGTGATTTTTGCCTACGAATTATTCCGGCACTTAAAAATCTACTTATTAACTCAAATATTTATGTATCAATGGTATTTTTATAGAGGTTTAAAGAATGAATCGATTATGTGAAAATTGATCCTTCCAGAGATAGCGAATCGATGAGAGAACTTTAAAGTGATTGATGTAATGGTTAACAATAAATTAATCACTTTCGTAAGATGCTTGTGCAATCACTTCGCACACAAGTACGCGATGCACCATGCACCAGGCACTGTTACGGAATTGCAATGTGTAGCGAAACTCCTCGCGCAAGTAGATACACTCATGCACGCTAAATCAGCCAAATTGCTTGCTATTCTCCCTCGCATCTGAGACGTCCGACAGATTGCTCCGCGGACGGAGTCGACGAAATTTCTCTTCAGATCAGAACCAGAGTCTGCAAAGCGCAATAGGTTCCAGGCAATGCGGTATTCAATGGGAAGGACCGTCGATTTTCGTCGATGTTCATTGGTGGGAAGCTTTGTCATCTTCGCTACGAGGTCTCCCGCCCTTCGCCGTTTCGCTGCACACATCGGCTCATAGTGCGCGCCAAAGTCAGCCCGATATCCTATCTCCCGGTCATTGTATGCAAATCCGTTCCATTCGTGGAATCGAACTGGCCTTTTTCTGATGTCTGACGCGATAGCCGCGAGAACGATCGTCCGGGTATATCCGGACATTTCGCCGCCGCGGGGCTTCTTCGGTGGACGTCGCGCCGCGACGCAGGTCGTCGCATGCATTCGACCAGAGAACACGAATGTGGATCGCTCGTTTTTTATTTCCAAATTCGATGTATCATATATTGTTGCCAAGAATGATCTCTCTCGCATAATTTAGCTTATTGTTTTCTTCTTTCGCCATCGCATTTTTGGACGTGCGCGTTACGCTTATTATGCGGATTCCCATTTTCATTTCACGAAAATATTTCCTCTTACATGAATTTCGATAGTGCGGGATAATCGAGCTAAAAACAAGTCTCTTTCAACTAACGCGAACATGGAAAGAACGATTTTGCTGAATGCAGATTTGAAAGTAATTTTGTTAGACTATCAAAATAATTATGCTAAAAACTAAAAAGTGATGCGAAATGCTGCAAAAAATTTTGATATTCTAACAACCAGTTTGAATTTCCAACAAAATTATTTTTATAATCCGACAGAATTATTTTTCAGATCTGTATTCAGCAAAATTTTAGATTTTTCAGTTCTGTATTCAGTAAAATCGTTCTTTGCACGTAATGTCCGAAATAATTTTCCATTTCGAATGTGTTAGATATTACACAGAAAGAACGATTTTGCTGAAGTATCTGAAAATTTAACTAGATACAGATCTGAAAATAATTTTATATCATCAAAATAATTACACCATTAAAAATATTATGATATTTAATGTACTTTTGAATTATATGAGTTGAATTTAATTTCATGGCATTACATTAAATTTAATGTATCTATAATTGAAACGTACGTTTGTGTACATGTATATGAAATTTAATGTATTTTTCATAAAATGTTTGTTTTTTCATGTACTTTCCATATTTTATGTGGTTTTATATGAATGCAAACGTTCATTACATTTAAGCTACTACAACTTAGTTTTCAGTTAAATCATTCATTACTTTTCAGTTTATACATGTGTTTGACCACAAGCTTTCGTTATACGTGTTACTTAAATTCATTACTAAAAATAATTTATTAAAAAATTTATAAGGCGGGAATAATCTTTGATAATAATTTATTCATACAGAACTCGAACAGAACATGTCAGAACTTGTCAAAATGCCCAAAATTATCGGGTCGACAAAAATTATCGGTTTCCGTGGAGTTCGAATATTCTAACCTGTGTGTATAAAAATTATTAATTGTTGAAATTTTGTCTTAAAACATCATATAATAATCAATTTGCTGATCTTCTTGAAACCTTCGATTTTATCTTTTCCGGGAGATAACTTATGATATATTGGTCGAGATTGAATGTTATAAAAATCGTGACTAGATAGCAGATATTGTAGAAATGTGTCTTTATGTGAATGTACAAGATTTTCCGTCGCACACGCGGAGGAAACGGACTAGAGGAAGGCAGAAAGGCATACTTGTTCAATCGAGCGTCACTATAATGAAACAGAATGCAAATTGCGGCTTCCATATGGACTATACTCACTTTTCCTTCTCACTGGCTTCCGGTAGTAAAAACTTGACGGCTACGAGTCGCTTGCCAAGGGTAGTTGTTGTCCCGTATTCCGGAATTCCTTCAGCTTCCGCCACGTATACCTTTATGCATAATTTATTTGAATTGCGTTATGTATATACATAGAAGCTACTCATAATCACGGTAAATTTGACAGAAAATAAGTGAAATTTTGTAATTTGTTGTAATATTGACGAATCTCGGTTGTACGTGATTTTACACAAGCCGATTTTTGCTAACTTTGTTATCGTTTGTTAAAATTTTTTCACACATGTAAATAATAATAACAAGAACATTAATTTTTATTTGGTTTTTCAATTATGCAACCAAGCGGATTGCATTACAAGAATTTTTTGTTCAGTCAAAGATAATAATATACCCTCTAAATCTGAATCAGTGGAATCACTAATTACTCAGTGGCATACTTGGCACTGGACAATAAATGAAGTTCAATTAAAAAAGGAATAATATTTGATCATTATATAACTAAAATATTGATATTTGCACATTAATTTCAATCTTCCAATAACATATTTATGTAATTTATGCATTAAAATAGGTTAATTAGATCACGTAAAAATTAGTTAAGTTAAATATCTCACATTTCATTTACTAGTGGCATACTTTGTTGATTGGTCATTGATATCAATGATTATCCACTGATTTAAATTTAAAGAGTACCAAGAAAAAATTTATACACTTATAAATTTATATACATATAAATTTAATGTACTACTATTAAGAAAAATTATTTTTTTAAATGTATTTCTCTCTGTTTTTAATCTTATATAATTTCTGAAGAAAATATCGATTCTTTTCCGACACAGTAAAATTTAAATAAGTATCAATCAAAAGAAAGTCATACGATTTATTTCGATATAAATCCAAAAACGGTTTTCTCCGAAAAACAAAATTTGATCCTGCCTTTTACAATGATACGATTTAAAAGAATATATTCTTTTCATTAATTGTATTAACTGGAATTTTGGTGGAAAATGAATGACTCGGAATTCTAGTTAAATCTAGAATTCTAGATTTAACCGGAAAATCTAGTAGACTAATCTCAGAATTTTGGATCATTCCTTTTCCACCAGAATTCCAATTAATTCAATCAAATACTTTTTTCTGTGTAATATACGAAAATACATTCAGAGAACTCTTGAAGCTTTAGTAACTGTAGTCTGAAAGTCTAGGACGGAAGTAAAGGATAATCAATCATTGTATGCATCGCGTAACACGACTGTACTCTTCTGTGATTTCCGTGTAAGAGATTTGACGATCTTCCGGCAATCTTGCATGAAGACGATTGATTTCGTAAGTCGACCGGGACTCGAGATCGACGTGTCCGATCTCGTGTATATCCATGGAAAGTCCCGCACGATCGCGTCTACATGCATCCGCATCCACGGAAGTCTGACGCGGCAACTGGCAAACTGTGCGAAACGAACGAGCATTTCGATGATCCTCCTCCTCGGCTGTTGTCATTAACGACACGTTGTCGGTCCCCATAGCGGAAAACAAAAGGGAATTATTAGCCGCTCTAACGCATCCTAAACTGATTATCCTCGACGACCCCCAATGAGGTGCCATTGTGCCGGCGAAGAATAACAAGTCCCGGGTACTTCATTAATCGATGTATTGTTGCGCATCCTGCGCATGTTGAATTACTCGCTGCGCGGCCAACAAACGGATTGATTTCGCGATCGTGTCACTATGCCGGAGAAGTTGCGACATATTACCTAAATTTACGCGATACGAACTTACTTTTTATTCGCGTACAATCGTAATGGTAATGCTGATAAATTAATTGTTATAACGGCGTAATGAATTTTCTTTGTTACATTGAATTCTGTGTCCCTCGAAACGAGAAGAGTATAGACTATGCACCCTAGATAATTTTTAAATCGAATTAGAGAATACAAATAATACACTAAACATAAAAATTATTGCAAAGCCATTATCGTTCGATTCGTTGGTTTATCATATCTAATTGGAAATACAGTGAGTACAAAAATTATTTGTACAGGAGAAATTTTTATTTAAGAAAACCTTATTTTTAGAAAATGAACATTAATTAGCAATTTTGTAGAATAAGACTAATATTCTTTATCGATAAATCTCTGAATTAATCTGAATTAATGCTCACCGATGCAATAAGTTGAAGTGAAACAAATATAGTTTGTTTCACTTCACGTTTATATACATAAAGAACATTGAGTATGTTCTGTGCTAATATGAAGAAAAAGAAAAAGAAAAGAGCTTCGCGTGTTCTCGATCTATAGAAGTCAAATTTCTCAATCATAGGAATATTTTTTGTGCATGTCTGAATAATACAATTTTTCATTTTCGTTTATTTTTAAGATAATAATATACATATATTTTAATTATTACACTTTTTAAGTAAAATCATTTTGAAAATCATACAGTCTATTGTATTCTTTGTTAATAAATTGCTAATTAATATCTATTTTTTTAAAATAAGATCTTTTAAAAAGACATCTCTCTTGAATATTTTTTGCACCTTCTGTATATACTTGATATTTACGGATGTAATAACAACGTTATTACCGTTCCGAAGGCACCTTCGGCAAGTTTGGAGAGCATGCGAAGGCGATGCCGTGGGAAGAGCGGTACGCTGGTCTGCTCCAGACGTCTCTTCAGGGCCGAGAGTACCTCCTGTTGAGTCGGCGACTGTAACACGAAAGCGCAAATGCATTGTGCGGGCTATCCGATGATAATCAACGATCTATGATCACGCTAGTCGCGCTGGGGCGCTTCGTAGATATCGCAGGATCTACGACCGTCATTCGACAAACGGCTTACCCTCTTCGATCCTTGTGTTCACGTGGATTATCGAGTGCACGAAAGAGCACGCGGAACTGTAACACAACTTACAAGTATTTTATGGTCGCGAACTAGGTATCCCATTGTTGATTGGTAAAAGCTGTAGAAAAGCTGTAGACTTGTAGAAATGTGAAAGAATGTTAGATACGATATGTAAGTGTATCTTGTGCTACTTTCATCGAAATATACTTTCTATTGTTGGATCATGAGATATTTTAACGAGATATATGATTTATAAAACATTGCAATAATATTTTCGTAAAGGAGAATGGCATAGAAATCTTGTCAAATTATTTCGTGATTCGAAGGACACAATCCGGTCAATTTTAAATTGTTGCATTCGAAAATTGATACATTCATATAGTGATCAATAATATGCTGTGTACGATCATCTATATTCATTCAGAGATACGTAAGTGATCGTGGAAGTCGTCTGAAACTTGATGTTCTCATAAGTGAGAGTGACATGAAAAGAAATATTGTCGAACACATTGGGTACTCGCCGAGTAATCCCCGTTTTACGGATAACAGTGAATCTGCCGAGAAGGATGATTGGCGTTGCTACGAAGCGTCAAGGCCAGACTCGACGCGACACGGGGTGAAATGTTTTGACTGTTTCGAGTGGTGCTGTCGGGTGTCAATCACGCGCAGACGTCTCGACGTAGACACGGGCACTTTCGGTTCTGGAGCGTCCCGTCCCGAGCATTGTGCCCGGATCAATCTCGATTCACGCCGCGGAAACCGTACGCAAAGCGCGATACCAGATGTGTCTATCCACAGGACACACGCGTATCCCGACGTAGAGAAAGGACTCACTCGACAGTGAAGAAGCTGTTCGCATTCATGACTTCGAGGGAATCGATCGGGGAACAGGGCGGCAAATGCTTATCAAATATTCTCCCTTATATCTTCCGATATGGACGTATAGAATCCCTATACAAAGCAGAATATTATACAGTAAAAAAGATAGACACCTTCAACGAATGATTAATGATCTCTTGCTTTCGTAATATTTGTAATAAAGATTGTTACAATTTTTCAGAGTTCGTTATTTTTATCGAGAAATATGCACGAGATATATTTTGCTTAACTTTACAATTTTTTAT
>NW_017259306.1:1476256-1478864 GCF_001594045.1 Atta colombica | reverse complement strand
ATTAATAAAATATATAAATGTATAATATAAAAATCAATTTTTTTGTTCCAATGTAAAAATTATTCATCTGTAACATGTGTCTTCTCTGCGTTGTTTTTCTACCATTATAAAACGTGCAAAGTTCACGTGGCTCCTAAAGCAAGATATCACCCATGACATAAAATGTACGTATGAGCTCTTTGTCGGGGACAAAGACACTCGATACGGGATAGTTGGCGGTGAAATCAACCCCTATCGCGCGATATTTTTGCGATGTCGGTTGGATGAGTCCTACTACTGAAGGTGGGATTGTTGGAAACGTGATTACATGACGCTTTCTCTCCGCAATTAACGGAGCGGACTGAACGGAAAGCCGTTGGACCGCGTAATGATGATACATTCCATGAGGGTTGCAGTAGCGGGTGTATCCGCGAGAGAATTTTGTCGACGTGTCCTGTCGGCGGGAGTTCGTTTACAGGCCGAATGACGACGGCGATCAATCGATCGATTTCGCGGACAACGTTGACTATGCCGCCAGGCTTCGGTTCTGTTCCGGTGCGTGTGGGACGAGTGATAGCGATTTATTGTCTAAGCTGAGTGACGTCATGATGGCTATTTTGCATTTGCAACTTGCTCGACGATTTGTTCTAATTATCCTTTTCCAAAGTCATATCGCAGGGATGATATTTCGTGGAGCTCCAATCGCGGAGATTGCCGCGTTAATTATTTCCGTTGTACTACACGTAGAACATACGGTCATATTATAGCCAGGGTTAGGACATTACTTCACAAATTACTTACAAGTTACTTTTTATTCTAGAAATTGAATAGGTACAATAAGTTCAGATATTTTAAATAATCGCATTATATTAAATTAATACTTGAACACGTTAAAATTTTCACAAGGATTTGCGTGGACTTTTATTTCTAACACATATAACAAATATAAAATGTTTTTTATAAAAATATTTATAATCTGGATATAAAATTGTACAGTTGTTTCAATCGTGTAGTTTTTATTCAAATCATAGATATGTATGCCATTACGCGATGAGAAGAATACCGATTTTATTGCGATTTATTTACGATCTAATATTCCTGTATGTTCGAAGTGCATAAAATCCAACGAATATTTCAAAGAGAACTTCCACTGTATAATGTTGTCGGTCTCCAGTTGATCGGTATCGCCGTATCGTTGATACAGAAAAAAAAGTATCTGTCAGTGCAGATTACACGCGCTTTTAAATTGATCTTCAGCCGCGATCCCGTGATTCTTTTTATGTCGATGGAGAACCCAGGGGATCGTCTCGCGTGTTCGATCTTGGTCCGGAGGGGTTCCTGTGCTCTTTTCCGCCCTCGTACAGAGCTCTGGATACGAGCTACGTTATACTGTACCCACGGGAGATATATCCGCCCCAATGTTCCGTTCTCGTTCCACCATATTGATTTAAATTATTAATTGCGAATTTATCTTCGACCGGTGGAAAGTTATGTTTAATACGGTACGACAACGACGTGCACATTTTTCTCAGCTCTTTATTTATAGAGCGCACATTAAGATATCGGTCGACATAATTCGTTAAATTTTAATACTATCGGCTTTCCTTTCATTCTTGATTAATTTAAATTTTCGTTGCCTTGCGATATCCACGATTATACTATGCCAACTAAATTAAAGATAGATATCGTATATTTTCATTAGATAATTTTATAATATAAATAACTAAATGAAAAAGTTATACATATGTAAACATAAAAGTTAAAAAATATTTGAGATTTTAAACAACGTTTTCTAAAGCTAAAGATAAATAATTTTTTTATATTAAAAATTGATTAGATTGAATCTTTTTTCTCAGATCCTTATTGAATTTCTAAAGTTTTAGTAATATTGATATAATTACAATTAATAAAAGATTTTATTTTGTTCATTAAAAATTTGCTAAGTCATTTCTCTTGCATATTCTGATTTACATCGAAATAAGATTGATAAAATTTCATACTTTTTGGATAGTGATAAAGTGATAAAAAATGATATTTTTCGAAAAAATTGACAAAAATTGGTCTTTTTAAATTAAAGGCACTAAAATGAATAGAAATTTTTTTATTGATATTCTAATTCAGTATTCTACTATCGCTATTCTAGTTGAACGTCAATTAAGAGTGTTTTTCAATTTAAGCTTCATCCAAAATAAAATATTAATAGATAGAATAGAAATCAATGTAACAAATTCGTTTGTCATAAAATATTGAATATAAGGCAATATTGTCTTTACTAAACGCGAACCAGATCTATATTGGTAAAAATTTTTAATTCTATTTTTGTCTTATAAAACTAAATACGAATATAAAATTCAATAACATTTATATGATCTCCAACTTTGTTTTAAAAAAATATATTTCATATATTAATTTGAATTAAAAAAGACTGTCATTAAAATAAGATGTTATTAGTTCGTTTTATTATTTTTTTAACTATCGTGACTAATATAAATTACTAATTAAAGCAAACTATCTTTTTATATAAAGTGCAGTATAAACATATTTTTTAGTATTATACGTTTTTATAATTCACTACTTTATTTGGATAAAGTCTGGAATGATAAAATTCAGAATTTATTATAATTTTTTC
>NW_017259306.1:1473377-1476156 GCF_001594045.1 Atta colombica | reverse complement strand
ATATATATATATGTTTATTAAATTAACGTATTAACTAACGTAAAATATAAAATTAAACTCGTAAAGGATTAAGAAAATGTGAATTTATCACCTTCTTGTCCTCGGTCTTGGTCCGCGAACTCTTGGAAAAGAAGTCCTGATCGCCGGTGGCGTTGGAGACGGTCGCTCCGCGGCCGGCGCCGGCATCCTGATTGAGCAGGGGTACCGTGCCGAGTTCCGGTACCGCATAATCGTACGACGTGTCAACTGCACCGTTTGCGTATACTGCTGCGGATGATATAGCAAAGGAGGAGCGAGCGCAGAAGGGGATGGTGTATTGATTGCGGTCAGAGCGAATGCTTTGTTGCTGGGACGTATGTAGGTGCATGGCCGTTGGCACAGGAGCCGCGGCGTTTGAATGTATGTACGCAGAGTGCGTACATAAGTGTGTACGTGCGTGTGCGTGCGTGCGTGCGTGCGAGTGTGTGCGTGCGTGTGTGTGCGTGCGCGTGTGTGTGTGTGTGTGTGTGTGTGTGTGTATGTGTGTGTAAATGTGCGTATGCAAATAGTCGCGAATAGATGTAGATGTAGACGCCGTAGGTGTAGTTGCGTTCGAGCGCCGCATACCTGAGTGATTGATGTTGGTGCCCTTGTTGTTCAGCATCATGTCTTTCATCTCCATAACGACGGTGCTGTAGCTGTAGTACGGAGCGTACTTTAGCGCCTGATATGGCTCTTGGTAGTCGTCCAACTTCACGATGTCTAGAAGACGATTTCCGAGGGGCAAAGTCGGTAGAGAACCGCCTGCGTATCTGAAAGAGAAGCAATTGATTAATAGTCATTCCATTTATCATCAGGTCATGATGGCCAATAATTTCTTGTAGCTATATATAAATAGGGTAAAGCGAGATAATTTAGATAGATTGACAAAAATGTTCAAATTGTATAAAAGATTGAGGTCACATAGTGTAATCAATCAAACATATATGAAATGTATATTATTGATGCAATAATATATGTTTTGTTATTGAATACATTATGCGACCTCAGTCTATTATAAAATTTCTATTAAATTACCCTTATATTTTTCGTTCTTTGACTAATAACAAAATATATTTTTTTTCGTCATATAACATATATTCCTTTTTATACATGCAACTCGATATTATCATCTACTTAGGTATAGTCAAATCACATCATACAATAAGCATTTTTTATCAGTCTTATATAAATAGCTTCATTTTAAATCATAGTATATATTAATGCGATGAGATGTTATTAATTCGCATCGCATTTAAAAAGAATCGCATTTAAAATGCATTGAAATAACTCTGACTTTGCGGATTGTACAGATCTTCGGTTTTCAAGAGCAGTATATTTTCCGCTTGGAAATTTTAGTATTATGTGTGCGGAACACGCGGTCCGTCAAAGGCTCAGCGCAACATTCGTACGCCTACTTGAAGTTGCACGTTACACGTTCTCTCTTTCGGTACGAAGCTCGCAACTGCAATATCGGATTGCACAAAGCGGACAGGGAACTCGGAAAGAGGGGATCGATGCCGAAACTGGTGCGGGATGCTTCGGAGTTACGAGGCGGCCGGAGGATCTCCTTTGGAGACATTCGTGCCGCACAAACTCGATATATTGCCCGAGGATGTCCGTTATTGGACGTTATTGGACGTTCACTAACGAGCATGGTAGATGGAAAGTTTATTGGAAGGCTGCTTCCGTCATCTGAGCGAGTGTACTGTAGACACAAACTTGGAAGAAATGAGGAATACGGTGCCCCATACGGCGCTTGTGTATTATCATTAAACATGCTTCGCGATGCAAAAGCGAGTATTCGCATGACCCTATATCCGGCTGTCTAGACATGGCGGCGCAATAAATGAGAATGTCGGTAAAAAGTAATAAAGACCATTCAAAGTTATTTGAGCTTACCACCAATAGCTAATAAATTTAATTATTTTAAAGCTATTAAAACATCATTTAAATATTTTAATTAGAATATTATAACGCGAAAAATATTGTTTTTGCTCGAATAATATATTTTTAAATTATACAATTTTTTTATCTTTCAACAATTAACATATTTTAATCATAAAAAAATTATATTAATGTAAGATATACGTGAAAGCGCAATTAATTACATTTGAAGGAATTACATTTTGGATTACATTATTTAAGATCGTATTATCTAGCAGCAGCATTTCATTTTCTTTTTACGGTTATTTTTTTATTTTTCATCAAGTAATCGATTGTACCTTTCATCATCTTCTAAGGTGTATGCCATCAGAGCTGCGCCTTTCTCGACGGTAGCGCAGGTGGATCCTAAATGCGAAGGGGCTTTACCAGTCATAGGGCTGGCGAAGCACTTGCGTTGTCTGTGTCGCGAAACAATCAGAAATATCGCTACGGCGAGTGAAAGTATTACGGCGGTCAGCACGCCGATCACGATCGCCATGTACGTGGGGTCGTCGTGTTTCGCAGTCGAAACTGGTAGTTCGCCCTCGGCGGCGCCGTTCTTCTCGACGAAGACATCACTCTGGATAGGTGATTCGGTGGTCGGGGCTTCCTCGGGCGTGAAATTGCCGTGTGCTATGTCTAAATAAATAAAAGAAAGAGAAAGAGATCAGTTTTATTTAGGATCCTTAAAATAATTAAATATACTTCCTAAATTTTTTCAAATAGAATCTCACTTTAAAAAGTGAAAATTGAGCCAGTCTTGAAAAAGAATGATTTAATTTTTAATCTTAAGAGTGAGATTTTACTCTTCAGAATGACAATTCGCTCTAAAAAC
>NW_017259306.1:1452559-1473277 GCF_001594045.1 Atta colombica | reverse complement strand
AAATAATGACTTTTAATATAATAAGAATAGCATTTATTGATTTAATCAATCTATTATACATATTATTTATACAATATACAGGATTTAAAATTCGCGATTCAAAATACTATAATAAGAAAGTTTTCGAGAAATTAAATAAAAAAGTTATTTGTAAATTTTTATTTTAAGCTATATCTTCTAATATAATAATGGTTTAAATATGGTTAATTATACAAACTACGTTGAGATAGTCACCTGTAAGTATTAGAGGGAGCGTTTACCAGTAGTCACTAATACTATCATGGACAGGCGACTGTGTAAACATAGTCTTTGGCTATATTTAAACTCTATTATCTCAAAAAATACTGCTTGAGATAAAAATTTATAAATAACTTTTTACTAATTTTTCGAGAATTTTCTTGCTAGAGTATTTTTAGTCGCGGATTTTGGGATACCCATATATTTATATAAATTCGTAAATTCTTAAAAATATATATATATACACAAATCATTATCATATTTATACACTGAAAAAAAAGATTGATTGCTGCAGCTAATTAGGTGATAAAAAAATAGCATAGTATTTTTAATTGGCTGCAGCAGCCAATTTTTGATTGC
This sequence comes from Atta colombica, assembly GCF_001594045.1. NCBI lineage: Eukaryota > Metazoa > Arthropoda > Insecta > Hymenoptera > Formicidae > Atta > Atta colombica. The sequence goes on along the minus strand of NW_017259306.1, from coordinate 1,472,680 downwards.
GTTAATCTATCTGCAATGTCAGTATTTCGATAGGCTAACACAATCAAAAATTGACTGTTACAACCAATTAAAAATGCTATGCCATATTTTACCATCTAATTTGCTGCAGCAGTCAATCTATTTTTTCAGTATATACTTGAATATACTTGTATATACATGAATTCTTGATTTTGAAATATAATTTTTTTAATGTGTTAAAAATGCATAGATATCCAGTAAATAGTATAATAAATAGTGAAATTTGATATACCATAATGCTTTGTGATATCATTTGTGATTATTAGGGCAGTACAATATTAATAATTGCCATTATTGTTATATTCGAAACTATTCTCTCTACCGTTATTATAATGTTACTATATATATGTATGTGTCGTATTTGACATTATTATGTTACTATATTTGTATATAGTGTTTGTCATTATCATATTAAAACGCATTTTGCATGTCTTTGAGAGATATTATTAGAAAAATTTGTTTTTTCCATCGCGAGTGGATAGGTATATCGTTGACTTGAACTTTGTGTACATAGCACGAGCATTAAGAAGCTTCCGTCACAGAAGAGTGCATCTAATATATGCGCGGAGATTAAGCTAATCGTGCATAAGGTGCACGCAAAGATCTGCCTTTGAAGAACAAGGATTACAAAACATATATGCGCGAGATAGATATAGGTGCGTGAGAGCGTATGTACAGAGTGTATGTAGAGCGTATAATTAACCTGTATATGTACTTTGACATACGACTTCACTAAGGATGCTGCGAGGATATACGAAGGTTCGTTACGGAGAAGGTCGTTTGGTTTACTTCTCTCGTAAACGCGAGAGATAACGTTCCCCATTTATTATCATCGCGATATCGTATGAAAGAGACCGGCGGAGCTTTCAGCGTGTAAACATATTATATTACGCTTTTGTCGATGGGCTGTTTTGTGCACAAAAATTGCGTAATTAAACCCCCGCTGTTTGTTCTTTCACAACGTAATTATACGCGTCACTTTCATGGTGTTTAATAATGCGCTTTAACGAAAAACGATACGATACGTTTTCCCGTTGTCTCGTTCTGGTAGCAGGGGGATTACGTTTCATCTTGCCATAATTATGAGGAGAGGAGAAAGGAGTGCGATAGATAAGGATTATTTTTCATGTGAAAGATACATTGATAGTACATATACGCTCAGAGAAATACGTTCTTTTCCATCTATCTTGATTTTTCATTTTGCAAGATTAACATTTGAACGTCGGACATAAAGATAATCCTCTCTAGCTCGTTTCTATCCAAATGGTATATCTGAATTATTGCTATTCTGGATTATTACTTCTCGATGCGCGGACGATTTTTAAATCCCATTTTCGTCACAGTCGACGTGCTTCTATTTCGACGAATACGGTGTCACTCGTTTCTGTCGTTGCATTTCACTCGCCCGGCCGACAGAACAAGAAATAACATACACAGGACGAAACGAAAAAGAAAGAAGATTACGCACACGGAAGCACGGATTCACGGCGTAGCTTCCTAGTTTGCTGTTGGAGCCTTTTTGTGTAGCATTCGCATATGGAATTCTCCAGCAAGTTCTTGCTCGAATTTTTTACGCGGGAGCGCGCTACGAAAACTCTATTTCACCGTTTTACGTGCAGTAAAATAACTTCGTTTTGATGCAATTTCTGCAAGATTGGGTCGGATTATCCTTCTAACCCCGCTATTTTCTACAGTTTTTCCATCATGTGTTCTTTGTAAATTGCGTGTATTACAAGGAATGCATTGTGCAGTTAATTAAATTGATTAATTAATTGCGTTAGCTTAATCATAAATTCTATCGATATGTTTTTATGTTATTTTGCATATTAGTAAATGAAATAACATTCAAACATATTGTAAATGTCGGTAGTTTTAATAATCTTCTGATAGAAGGTACATTATTTGAACTATCAAATAATTTAATATTCTATAAACAACATTAATTGACATCTTTTTAATTGGTAACGAGTATAAAATTCATAGCAAATAATTTCGGACAAACGATACATGCTGAATGTGAGAAGAAATTAAATTTAACAATGTTTGTTTAATCGACTAATAAGCTCTCCACTATATCGATATGCATTTTATTGATATACGGTTTATTTCGGCATCGATTTTGATTAAAAATAAAAAATTTGATTGGAAGCCATTAGATACTACTACAGTTTTCTCATCTTTCAATTTTCTTTCTTTTTAGATACATACATTTTAGATATATTTCAGTAATTATAAATATCACAAAATAATTTTCTGTTAATAATTTTCTGCTTTATATTTTTTAATCAAAATAATAAAATTTATATTTGTTGAAGTGATTTCTGTTTAAAATATTTTTGCTATAATTGCTATAATTTAAGACTGACATCGCTATATTAAAACAACTGACATATTTTTAATTCCGTAGAAATTTAGAATTCATTTTTGAGGTACTACGTCATGTAATTTCAAGATATTCTCGACGTTATCATTTAAATATTATTTTCATTATATTAAACATACTTTTGACAATCCGCAAAAACTTTCTGCAGAAAGGTTGGAACGTCTGCTTCCACGTCGCGGCAAGATTCTAATTTAAGAAAAACGCGACGCACGCGGCATACGCATATTTATTTTCGCGAGGAGAGGAAGGAGAGACGTCTCTTGAGAAGGAAGCGTAACTCGCTCGTCTCCGGATTTTCCGCGAGAGTCGTCCTGGAATATCTAGCGTAAGAATATAAATTTCTTCGGATGTAATCCCACCACGCGCTTTGTGAGTCGTCGGCGTGATTGTTTCTCCGAGACGGCCAAGGCAAGTATAACAGGAGCGCGAAGGGAGATCAGCTGGAGATGATAGGAGGTCCGAAAGGAGAAACCACACCGAAGAAGCTTCGTTGGCTGGCCTCACATCCTCGGAATCTTTGCGCGTGCGGTATTCCATCGCGGAATTCCCGACGGGATTTACGCCGGACGGAAACAAAGCCGTCGTCGCGTTTGATATGGCTGGTCGGGCATCATTCATGACGGTGAGACCATCCCCGACGAAAGGGGCCCGTTCTCGACGCGGTCCCGCATGAAATCTGATATTAAACATTCTTTGCATCGGTACGTGGTCGTGTGAGTTTGAATTGAAAAAGGGAGGTTGGCGCTGCAGTGGTGTCGAGATATCACCGCGCGATCTCGCAAAATTAACCGCGCGTGGTTGCGATATCGGTGATGGCGAAATTTGCGTGTAAAATGTTGACGAATTGTTGGCGGTGAGAGATAAAAATGGTAAGAATAATCATCCCTGCCATTCTCGTACATTTATGCGAATAAAGCTTATCCGATGAAATTTGACGTATGCTAAAATATTTCCACATGCATGCAGTAATCGAAAAGAGCCTTATAATTAATCACGAATAAAAATATTTTTTAGCGCTTATATTTTTGCGTTAAAATGTCAAAGCAGAAAATAGCGATATTTTTTCACGAATAGATTAATATTAAAAATTTTCTAGAAATTAAAAATGATAATAAGCATTATTATCTTACAATAATAATTAAAATTTATAGAATATATTATTTTTCGTGTCAGATATAATATATTTAATTTTACACATAAATTCTAATAATAAAAATCGAATTCGTCTTTGGCTGATTTTTATTATTAGAATTTATATTGTATTTTCAATAACAAGCAGAATCGTAATATATTTTGATATTTAATTTTGTTTACAGCTTTGAAATATAAAATCAAGATAAATGTTTTAAATAATATTTTGTTATAATATAATTGTAATCAAGATTAAATTACTAATAAATTTTAAAAAACTTTTTTAACACCTTTAAAACTTCTTTTGAAATCGATTACTAATTTCGTTTTGTTCATAGTGTTAGGATATGAGAAAAGCATTTAAGATATCTTACATTAACAAAAATTTTTTCTTAAAGAGAAAAATTGTAAGTATACATTCAATTGTTAAAAAAGAAAAAGAAGTACACTACTCTTGCAAGTTTATCTTGACATATAGAGAAGATCACTGTGATCAGTTTGTCGTTTGATGGAAATAAAAAAAAGAAATTTATATCGATCCATTCAGTAAACATTTTATCCCGAATAAATGTGTTTTAAAACACATTGTTTCTGAAGTCCGTACGATACTGAATATCCATTTAATTATAGCATCACGTCATGTCGCGATTATTTCATCATGAAAACAATAAAGAGAGAGAGAGAGAGAGAGAGAGAGAGAGAGAGAGACAGCTTTATTTGGAGAGAAAGAGAATGAGAGAGAGAACGGCAGATGCATTTTGGTTGCATTTACTCTGCTTGGAAATGGTATCTAGTTAGATTTACGATTGGATGTTAACTGATCGCAACCAAGTTACCAGATCGATAAATTACACAAATCTTTTGCTTATAAATCATCGTTAGAGAATACGCAATGAAATTTATTTTCATTTCTTTATGTTTTAAGAAGAAAATGAAATAATAATGAGAGTAAAAAATGTATGGAACCCTCGACTTTTATCGTTATCGGTTTCACACGTGTTCGCACATCTCTTTTGCCTTACAATTTAGTCGAGAAGGATTCGACGACGACAAGATGTGGACGTTGACGTGGTGCACGTGCAAATTCGCGTCGCGGCGCGGCGCGTCGCGGATGCAGCTGACGTTTCAACGTTAAATGCAACTAATGCGCGCCTTGATCCCGTGCTTGGGAAACCTCGCTACACCGTGCTATGCCGCCGGCTTCGCTCCGCCTTTTTTAACTCCGCTGATTTATCGTTCGAAATGGAAGTGCAGCCGCAAAGCTTGGCTTTACTCGTAACCTCGCTCCCAATCTGGGGACCTTAATCATGACGGCGATCTCATCGACATGGGATAAGCTCGATTGTCCGACGAGATCACCGTCGGTGTTTCGATCACGTCAGATGTCACCGGCACTCAATGCCGCTTTTCGATCGTTCTTGCTTGGCTCGTTTTATATTTCATTCCTTCGGTATTGGCTAACCGCGATAGTTAGAGCATTGTTTTTGGGTCACCACACTGTGGATGCATATGCGATTTATGCGCTAAATAACGCGCGGAGTGATATGCGATTGTTAGTAGGTCAGGTATTTTCGAAACTCATGCATAAGTTTAATCCTTAAACTCGTATTATGCGACATTATTACAGCGTTCTATATATTTCCTTCTATCTAGAGGATATGAGGATATCAGTAAAATCATTAATTGAGAAATAATATTTTAACTAGAAACTAAATAAGCGTTATTAATACATTCAAAAACAATAAAATGAGATAAAAGCAAATCTGAATGAAACTACATAGATATTGCGAGTTAAAGGATTCAAAACAACTGATGTTGTTTTCCGATAAACAGTAAGATCGATAAATCCGATGGTCGTAATGATTCAATGTTTGTTTGAAAATAAGCACAAGCACAGTTGGCTCGGGTTAGTCGTTATCGGTTGCCACGATACTTTGGTCTACAAAGCCGCACAAGAACACCGAATAATTACACGGTAATAATCCCCGTCCGATAAGGATAAATTAACTTCGCCAGAAGCTGCGATCCTTTACGCAGAGCGGAGTAGTAGTCTATAAGGATAATATTAACGAGCCAAGTTTAAGTACATTTTTTTGCATCGGTCCTGCCTTTGTCAATTAATAATCGACTATCTGGAAAAGAGCGCTTTAAGTTAGCTTTAGATGAGGGAGTTCCTCCGATAACGCTCGAACCAACGAATCCGCGGGATATAAAAACTTCTGATATATCGGGATAGAGGGAGGGACATGATATTTAGAATATTTAAAAAATCGCTGGTATGTGAGTGATCGTTGGCGGTGAATCATTTTTACGATTAAATTATTGGGATAGAGGAAGCGGAAAAACGATGTATGCGAGAAAGAGAGAAAGAAAGAGAAAAAGAGGATGACTTTAGCTCCACGAGGAAATCCATGACCAGTCTCCTCGTATTTCTTTGTCCAATTATGTCTGTCGACATTGGAGAGAAAGAGGAGAGGCGGGTGATGGGGTTGGAAATCCTTGCAGGACCTATGCGAAGAGGAAGAGGCCGCGAGAGGTGCATCCATTATCTTCTCTTTTCCGACTGCATCCGGAGATGCATCCATTATCTATCTTTCTCAGAGCGGAATCGGACGATATATATATCACTCGCCGGTAAATTGCGAGAAAATATACGAATGATGGTCGATAAACTTTTAACGAGTTCCTTTTGTGTCGGGTGCGACAGCCGCGCGAATATCTATAAGACTCGAGGATCGCGGATCCGATTTGAAAGTCCTCGTTGATTCTTACATAAAGAGGGTCACTCATCAAATGTTCAGGTATAAAATATTTATAAGTGGAAATGAATGTTTTTTTTTTTCTTATGAATTATAATTGTAGGGAAGGAGAATCGCAATCTAACAATTTAACAATATAATTTCCTTGATAATTGTAATGTAACTTGTAGAGATTCTGTATCATTTTGTATTTTTTTAAATGTTATATTTTGAAAATAAAAAGGAACCGGCTTTAATTAAATAAACGTAATAAATATTAATGGCTTTTTCACATTTACTACTATTACTTACATAAAAGTCATAACTATGATATTACAATATATATATATTTCAATGCGAAAGAAATGGCAATACTAGAATAATTATGAAAAAGTCTCGTCATACCATTCTCGTATGAGAAACAGATATAGCACTACGGTATTGTACCTACATCTTGGTAATGTCGTTTCACAGTTGTGCTGCAGGCATTCGTTTGAAATATCATAATGACATGCTACCGGAATCCTTCTCTTCCGACCCACGACCTTGTGAAAATCTCCACAAGGGAACTCGAAATCCCACCCAGGAATATGATTTCCTCCCTTGCGGACATGAGTCGTAATTTACAAACATCCGTCACGAGACGGTCATACTCGTGGGATGTGTCGTTAGCCTGTATCATTTTTCTTCGTCTTCTGCTGCCTCCCGCCGGTCCTGTCTATCCCGCAGTCAGCCCTTTTCGAGCTATGTCCTTTTCATAAATGAACGGGGCGATTCGTCGCACATGCGACTTCACGCTGCGTACACAAGAGGGATTCGCATGAAATTATCCATCGAACAGGGCTGGCTCCGAGGGTGGTCCTCGGTTGTCGTTCAACTAAAGATACCGCAACCAAACTGTTGAAACGAAGATTGAACGAGGCGCGATTACGATGGATCGCCCCATCGAACGTGCAGGATTCGCGATTCGCCGCACTTTACCGAACTTGTAAGATGCATCGATTCAACAAACTTGAAAGTTTAGTTTTGAAAAAGATAGAGATTATGTCCAAATATTGAACTTTTCAAAAAGAAATAATTTATATATTTTACAGCTTTCTAAAACTACTAAAAGTCAATGTTTAACTTGCAATAGTATCAAAATATTTCATGTAAAATTTAATGCTTAGAAAATTTTCTTAATGATCGTAAACACATTGTTAATTTTTTGAAGATAGATGTTTTCTAACATAAAAACTTAAAAGTCTTGTTTCTAAGTATCACTGAATTTTCTTCAAAATTCTAAAATTACAGTTTCAAAAAGTAATTTCATTATTATGAAACTTGATTTTAGAAGGTTATTAATGTCGTTGAATTTAAATGTAGGTGGAAAATTTTAAAAGAATTAATTTCTAATAAAGAAAAATCTAGTATTTTATAATTTGAGTTTAGAAATCATTAACTTTTGCGTAACATTGATGAACTTCAAATAAAACAAAACTTGATGTTACTTCGCAATGAAGATTCTCCAAAAAACTGAGTTCTATGTGTGTGATAATCAAATTATTTTTTAAAATTTCTGTCCATATTGGAGTCATCATTTAAAATTTTTTATTTTTCTGTCTGAGATTTAAATAAACCATTATCAAATTATTTCATAAATCAAGTTTCAAGTAAAAATTGTACGAGTAGTTTACAAAATGAAAAGGGGTAATTGCAAATAAGGTCACCCATTCATAAAGAGTTAATATACGTATAATTTAATAATATATGAGTTCTCTTTTCTTGATGAAGAGTTTTCTCGATTTTTACATCAATTAACGAATTTTATTCAATATTCTTTTCATGACAGTAATGTCGCTCATCTATACATCAACCGTTTTGAAAGACGCATATTTCGATGGCATATTGTGACAAGGGGGGGGGCAAACGAGTATTATAAATATAATAGGGGCAAAGAGTTTCAGATTCCCTCGCTCGGTTTATGTGATCTCGTTAATAGCGATAAATCCGCTTGACAAACAACTCTCTATATGCGAATATCTTGAACGAGAGCTAGATGCTCTCTTATAGAAGTTGCCTACTTACATCATTATCTACAAGAAATAGCTCATAATTATCTATGAATACATCTCCCGCCGGAAGCATACGAATTTCTTTCGTTTTTCTTGACATTGTTATCGACGGATATTTTGAACAATGCCGAACGTTCCGCGATGATGATCATCATCGGTAATTCGACTTTTAATTATAATCGTAATTTGAGAATATTTAACGAATCCATTAAATGTCGCGAAAGAGATGAGTAATATTAAATTTCTTTTATGTCTATAGATTTACGAGATTCATCGCCATCAATCGCTGTCGATGACAATTCGCGATTGTGAAGTATAACTAAATTAATATTGATTGTCTGTCTGTTCGTTATTGCGAGCTCGTGTTATTTATTTATTCCCTACATGTGCGGCGGTCTCGAAAAGTTTCTTCTTAATTATAAAGCGATTTATATTGTAGGCAAACAATCACGATATACAGTAGTCTAACACGCACGTCTCTAGAATCGATCGATAATTAAATTACCGTAATGACCGCGTTGGGAATTGTTGAAAGGTATTTTGCATGTTAACTTCATTGTTATTGCGATTTACTATGCATTTTATGCGCCTGCGAAAGCGCCGTCTGGCATGCATTTTTGCATATATCCTTTGACGTGGAAAAAGGGAGCAGAAGGAAGCGGGCAAAGAGTTTCGTGCATGCTTTATGATCTCGTCGCTACGTCGCTAAGTCCTCTCGACAAACGACCCTTTGTACGTAAATACCTTGAATAAGAGCGGGGATGTTCTTATCTCCCATTAGTTCGTCGCGTAATTTCTCATTACAATGCGAAGATTACGGTTTCCTCAGAATTTCTGAATTTTACTCACCTCTTCCCTTAGTTAATTTTATTTCCGCTCGAAAAATATCATTAGTACGTGATCTCTTTAGATCTTACTATTTATACGTATAAACATAGATGATGCAACTATTATTTTCCTAATTAACGAATGCTTTTATTTAAAGAAGATTTCAGACAAGTAAAAATCTTCTTTCAATATTTATATTAATTCAGATTTCTTATGTATTGCAATTATATTATTTATAATTTATTTTCTAGAAAAATATAGTGTGGAGATTGGTAGGTTTACGTAAGATGTAAAACGATTTAGATAAAAAAATCGCTTGTTGTTCGTCTATACAGTTACACGGTACAATTAACAAAAAACTCTCACGTGAATAAAACGGAAAAAGCGAATCCATGTCATTAGCGGTCTGCCCTGAATAGAAGTTTTTCGGCTATATAAAAGCTGTTAAAGTTACTCTTGTCACGAACGATGTATCGGATTTGTCGAAAATTTCGTATCATCATTGCCGTTCGATGACTTGCTCACTCGCACAAAAGCTTTCCGTGCATTTCTGTGCAAAAGCTCTTCTTTTGTCAAGAAAAATTGAAGGGATTGACTTTAAAGGATGAGGAATGATCGCGATCTCTCAGCTTTATGTCGCGTTTCCGTTGCAGATTTGCTATGTATCATAATATGTGACATTGCTCGTAGAATTACCATATACTTTTTTATAAATCAGATTCAGCGAACAGTGCTTTGACAATTTTTCTATCATAAATTTATTATATTTATATCATTTTAGAAAAATATAATTTATGCTTTTATAACGTTTTTTTAAGGTTGATAATATATTAATCATCGAATCAATTTATTCGTGAGAAACCGTATTATATCGAATATGTTTATTCATAATAATTCACAAAACTATTTATATATGTATGTATATTTACGTACATATATTTACGTACATTTCTCTTAAGAATTGAATACTGAATCGCAAGAAATAAAATTCACGCTATGTCTCAAGACAAATTTCATTTACAATATTGAACAAAGTCTTTAAGACCGTAATATGAATAATATGAATATACTGACAAATGAAAATTTTATACAGTCTGAACTAGATCTTATACTTATAATTCGATGTTGAATTTTATATTCAATCCTGCAAACTGTGCATCGAAATAAATTTTCAGTCTTGAAATGCAATTATAAACGGAATTAAAGTAATAATAAATTGACAAGCAATTTAATAACATTATTGATGTCAATAGGCATTTTAAAAGGATATTAATAATCCGATGCTAATAACCATTTTAAAAATTCTACAAATTTCATCTGGCTCCTTAAATTAAATCGCGATTGCAAATATTGAATATCAAATTGATTCTTAAGTTTTTTATTGAACTGTCTCAAGACTGGTTTTAGCTGAGTTCTTTAGAAGATTTTAAATACGGGCTTTAGTTATGATCGTTTGTCTCTTTATTGAGAAATTTTCTTGTTTTTATATTTTATGAAAAATGCCTTATGATAGAACAGAGAAATTCGAAAGAGTGAGGGATGATTTTATAGTTTTGTAACGTAATTGTTCGATGACTACTTGTAAGTATTATATATTTCCTACATTGTGATTTCTCAATTTAATTGAATTAATAAACGAAAGTGATACGTAAATTGATTGATTGAATTGTAACAATTGTAACAATTCGCATATATTCAGGCATTAAAGATAAAAATATCCTGACCTGATTCCTTGTTTTAACATTCTCATAATATTGCTCTCGTGATTCTATTAAGCTGTCCCAGAATTGTCGATCTTAATTTCAACTTGACATCCATAATGTGCGACATATTGTATATCCATTGTTATACACGTATATATAATACGTATATACTGTTATACGTATACATAATGATTTTATAATGCTATTCTAGAATACTGAATAATGTTAAACGTCAAGTAGACTGGAATATAATCTCTACATGGCGTATTTTACGACTGTATCTCACTGTATTTCTTGCACCTCTTCCTCTCTGTTCATCTTGATTATAAATCCTTTTTATTCGGCAGTTGCATCGTACTGTAAATGCGGATGAACTCCATAAGATTTCTATTGAATCCGTGTTAAATCAGACGGAATGCGAGAACGATGGGACGAGGCGAAAGTCGCTCTCAAAATCGTGCATACTCAAGATATGGAGACATATCTCGCGATTTATATCTCCGTTGATAAAGCGCCGTTTCTCTTCTAACGTTTTCGCCGCGCAGCGTTTTCTTTCTCAGGAAGCCGATCGCAAAGAGGAGGGAAATCGATTTCTATCAAGTGAACACTAAATCGAATTATAGTCGATTTTTCTATACGCGTGATGTCAAAACCGGAGAGATGCCGCGTAAGGAGACACGATATAGATTATTTGCATACACCTACTTCTCTCTTCCATTCGCGTGCTCTCCATTCCCGAGCACCGTCCGTTTTGAAATCGCTGCCTGGCAGATATACGATAAGCCATTGTCAATTACCGCACGTATCGGTTTAAATCAACTTCGAGATTTATTTTTTCGATGATTGACAAGCGGCAATCGGTAGTCGAGGGAGTAAAGATGAAGAGAGGGCGAGAGAGAGAAGGAGGGAGGGAGGGAGGGGAGAGAGAGAGAGAGAGAGAGAGAGAGAGAAGTGGAACAGTGCGGAAGGATGGTTGTGCCAAATTGGAATGAAATGGCAGAATCGCAAAAAGAAATACATTCTCCATCGGCCATCTCTTTCCCCGTGATCTCTTCAACTACGATGAAGGCTTGTATCACGAAACGCGTCACGAGCAGAAATTTTCGTCCCTAGTTCCGTCCGCGATGCGATGTCCCATGGCTCTTTTTTTTTCCTCCCGGCCATTGTTTTTGTCCGTTATGGCGCGCGGATCAGCGTGGAAATATATCCTCGTTCGAGGGTTTTAATGTATTCCGGAATTTCGACCGGCACGTACTGCTGGGAGCTGTCACGGGTCGGATGGACGAGAGATGATGGATTCAGTGAAATTAAATGACGGATCGCGGTATCTCTTTTTAACTTCGTCATTCTTCCTACCACCCTCATGAAACGAATAAATTTCTATTGCCCTAGTTGCCTCGATCACGATTATGGAGATTTGGAAACATTGAATTTAAACTGTACGTTTGTATCAAACATGCGCGCGCGTGAGTAAACTGTAGAATAAAGTTTCATAAATTTCTCAAGAGAAAACGCTACATGTTTTCACTGACTTTGCGTTCAAAGATAATGTACAATTTTCTAAATTAGTACGCTCCTTACGTTTCGACGAATTTCATTAGTTTCACGTTATTATTTCTTCCTTAACGCTGGGAAGAAGAAAAATTATTGCTCATTTAGAAAGGTTTTCTGTCTTATATTCAAAAGGAGAAAGAATTGTTTTTTTAATGGAAGGAAAAGTTTAGTTTTTCTCTCTGTCTAATATTAGTTAAATGTTTATAAAAGCGTAAATTCCATAATAAAAAAATTATTTAATAATTATTATGATTATTTCAAATATATTTACTGATGAAAGGGCGAAAAAAATAACACATACGAGCTCATATTTTTACAAAATATAAAAGAGTAAAATATATTAAGATATAAATATTTGTCTCACCAGAATCGAAGGTGACTTCGCTGACCATGATCCATCGATCCGAGAAATGGAGTCTCAGCTTAACGAATTTTCCAACTCGGTGATGAAGCTTGATTGTGACATTCCGAGAAGTCTCGAAGATCTTGTCCTCCATGTATGTGTAGGTAATGGGTTCCCCTGTGTAGTATTTCCCGCCAATACTGAAGAGTATGTCAATTTGCGAAAACACCTGTAGTCCGAAAACACATGAAAATACACGGAGTGTTCTGAACGTGAATTAGTTGGTTATATGAATAATTGTCTAAAAGTAATGTAGGTTTTGTTGTGATTAATCGATTTTTAATTATTTATTAATAAATGACTCTAAGCCGAGACTGACAACACAGATTGCACAGTGAATAAACACTTCAGTAAAATTTATCGTACGTATTACGCGCATGAGTGTCTCGTCGGCATGAAGAAGGAAACACAGTACATATTTCGCAACGGCAAAATTCCTATTCCGCCTTCCGAGCTACTTTTTCACCTCCTGAACAACCGCATCGCATGCCCGTAAATTTTTGACCGCGGATAGCATTTTTCAGGGCTGACTACTTTCGTGGTCGTAAATTCACGGACGACGACCTGACAGGAAAGGAATTTCGTCGTCACGGAATGCCAGGCCCTTACTTGCTGCTCCCTGGCGAAATTGGAGTCGCGGATGGAGATCGCGCTGCAAAATCGCGCTACCAAAATCGATTCCAATATTGATCGTCGAATTTGTGTGATTAACTGCGGCTGGTCCCGTCGCAGCGAGGAAAAAATGATTTCTGCTATGGTTAAGCGGGTAGCCCGGGCTGATATGAAATAAAACGGATTACGCTAGTGGATATTAGGTAAAATGGATGCCGTGTGCACCGCGCGACGTTGATGGATAGAGTCGACTCGAAAACCTCACCGTTCGAAGAAGATTTACCGACAAAGTAGAGTGCGGATCGTTCTCGTGTGGTCGGAAGTATCACGAAAAGCCGTTATACTTTTGAGAACGTTATAAAAGTTTAATGTGTCCCTAAAGTTCGATGGAGTATATGATCTGATCATAAATCAACTATTATCCGAGGTATTATCCGTGCAAGTCGCGCTAGCTCTTTTTGTTAGTGGAAGTGTATCGAGATTGCATCCATACAATATACTTTTATTCGTTCGCCGGGCTTGACTTCACAATCCGTTCTTTCTTCCGTTCGTGCTATTTTTTTTTCTTTCTTTAATTTTTTTTTTTTTTTACAAAAGCACGTAAAAACATCATTTTTCGCGTCAACGCGCAAGTCGCAATCCGTTAGTAGATGGAGAAAGAAGAAATGAAGTCGCGCGTCGATCCGTTTCTCTTTGCGAAGAATAGCGATTCGTGAAGTTATCCAATACGTACGAAATCGGATTCCATAGTGTAAATGCCGGTGTCGAGAAAGCGCAGTGCGATTGTCTAAACGATATCGTGTGCAAAGTGTGCTTCGTGTCGAGTGTGCGAAGTGCCTGTTGAATATTCGTAAGTCACGGTCCATTTGAAATTCCGAATATCCGGCAACGACGACAGTCACGACAGCGATGACGCGATGGATAATCTAGAATTCCGTAAGTTTCGATTAATGTTGAATAATTCTCGGGGGAGATTCTTAAGTGGACGATAGACTCCGTTACTGCTCGCGGATGCCTTTCCCCCTATCTCGATTTATGCAGTCCACTGTATACGGATTTACCGAATCCGGAGTAATTTGTCGAGGAATTCTATGTACGCCATATTCCGCTGGAATTGGAACGAGGGATGTATCATATCACATAAAGTTGATTGTCAAGGAATATAGCAGGAATATAGCGGAGCCACGTGTAACAGTTTGTAAGTGTCGGTCCTATAAAAGTTACCGAGTTACCGAGTTGCGATAAAACAAGTTTCCTCTGCACATGATTTAGGTGAATGTATCTAATAACAACAAAGTATAGTTTCTCCTGTAAAACATCTTTATTTTAAAACATTTAAATTATTCTAAAACATTTTTAAAAAGAATTTACGTCTATTATTTGATAATGCATAATGCATTTTTAATGTATTACGCAATATAAAATTAAAAAGAAAAGGAAATGAAAAATTTTCAAAAATTAAGACGATCTTATCAATTTATATCCACTTAAAGACCTCAACGATTGTTACAAACATTAAACATTTTTACAGAATAAGGTTATTAATTGGAAAGCAGAGATGCGATTTTTGATTCGTCACACTTGAAGCTGCTAAGCTCAACAATGCTTTTAGCCTCGTGCAAACACATGAGATAATAACGCGTCGCCAAATTCCTCCGTGATATCTATATCTTCCCGTCTCACATTTTACACGTTCGATAGTTACTAGCCGTACTATAGAGAACTCGGAATACATTTCCAATGATGCGGCAGACAGGGAGAGTCGGCCTATCAGATTCGGTTATCCTAATCCGCGTCATGTAAATCCAATTTCCAGAGGTTTATCTCGCGGCAATGGCAGCCGGGAGCGATATACCATGCGGCGGGAAGACGCGGGATTCGATGGTAACAGCAGGTAGTATCGACATGTCGATACACCTTGCACGAAGTGGGCGCGAGGTGATGCATGAAGATAGGTCTCTATAAAACTCGTTTGAGCTTTCTATGCTATGTTACCGTCTCTGGAAAGGTGAAGAGATATATATATTTTTTGCACACGCATGCATACGTGAACGTGAATTTGCACGTGGATTGTCATACGTAATGTGACTACATTGAAAGAAAAGCTTGGTCGAATAGCATTTTTAATTGGTTGCAGCTACCAATTTTTGATTATGTTAGTCTATCGAAATCCTTTATTGACATTGTAGATAGGCTACCAACAATTGGCTGCTGCAACCAAGAATTAGCTGCTGCAGCCAGTTAAAAATGCTGTGCCATATTTTACCATGTAATTTGCTGCAGCAACTAATCTTTTCTTTCAGTGTATCTATGTATAATACTCTAAATTTCTTGGAATGACAAAATTGAAAATTAGACACACAAAAAAATGAATTCTTAAAGAAATACATAAATGCTTTTACGTATTTCCAAGAATATTGTGTGCTTAGAATAGCAGCAAGAATAAACCATTTCCAATTAACAATAAATTATTCGTAAAATAAAATAAATTTTATTTTAAGTTCAAAACAAATTTTATTTCAATAAAAAAATAAAGTTGCACTCATTCAACACTAAATATGCTTATATTAACATTATTTTTTTCTTCAATGATACTTTTTGTCAACTTATTTCAAATCCCTCCAGTATGCTTTCCAATAACATCAAGATGACAGAAATTAATACTGCAGTAAGTGATGATAGCTTTGTAAATGAAGTACCATATTTATAGAACATGCCTTCTAATGTGCACGGGATATAAACTCTCAAGGAAAACTGAATCAAACTTGGATTGTACTCTCTACTAATGTAGTTCAAAGGCAAGTGAAATGCTGAGACCGTTACTAATATCTCCATTAGCCATATTGCAAATAAGGATGCAAACAGACGATCAACCTTGTCACAATGATAGAGAACGTTGACTGCATGTACAGGCGGATTCTGCTGCAACGGATTCATTGCTCATCCATTTAACTATGGATAGCAGATCCGCGAATCCGCTGCGGAAAATTTACCTGCATGTATAGGCGTCTCTCACGTCGCAGTGACAAAGTCGGCCGGCTGTTCGCACCCCATTTGCAATATAATTGACAGAAACATTAGGACGAGCTGAATATTTCATCTACTCTTAAAGATTGAACTACATTTAAAGGTATGAACGAGTGCAAAAGTTCACAAAATAACCGTCAATCATCATTCATTTCGTGCACTTCCGATATCTTGATATTATTGAGGAGTCCTTATACACACTGTTGCCGCCTGCTGGCGAATTTTTTGTAATTATTAAGAATAAATAGTTTGTAAATAATGCGATTGAGTTTATTAGAATCATATAATGATTTTAGAAGAATATAATTTTAAGAATAAAATATATTTTGCATAAATCTATATATTATTATTTATTATTGATGCCAGTGAACATTTATACTTTATAATTATCCTAATTAAAGAGAACATTTTATACTTAAATGAAAGTAAATAGCATTCAAGAATAAAAATATACATGAATTAAGAATTCATTTTTTTCTGTGGAGAAATCAAGAAAATTGAAAATATTCAGGGAAATCAGGGAAAAATTAGGAAATTTTTAAAATTTTTTAGGAATTAAAATTCTTGTTTTAAAGAAGTTTAATATCATACATCACATCTACGCAGTTTTAAAATACTACCAACGTAACAATTAAATGCAAGTAGTGTCAGCACTTAGCAATATTAATTTACATTGCTCTGTTAATTAAATTGCTCTTTCAACAAAATACAAAATTTTCACAGTTTCTAAATCAAGACGAAAATACAAAAAAATTATAAAATATTATTAAGAGTTTTAGAAAAAGTCATGAAATTTTATATGGAAATCAGGAAAAAATTATAGAATTTTACGATGAAGAATTGTGATAATTTTGACTTCGTATATAATTAAAGTAAGAACTTAAAGCGCTTACACACACACACACACACACACACACACACACACACACACACACACACACACACACACATCGATATTATGGTCAGGAAGCGAATAAATATAATTTATCATAGAGCATTATATATCAGATTATAGATGCAGCTCGAAAAACGTAGCGAACTGTATTAAAAAGATTCCTAGAATAATTATGACAGCTCATATTCCATTTCGTTCCATTAGCCGACCATGGAGTTTTATGCATTATGTTGAATAGATAACGCGCTTTCGTTCGAACAAATATGTACCGGAGGAAACGTCCGTCAGCAAAATTGAAACGGATTCGAAAGAGGAAAGAGCATTCCTAAATAAAATCGGCACGCCGAACGCGCAGAAGACTGTTACATCGACCTGTACGCGCAATCACGCGAATTTATGCACTTTGACGAGGCGGCACTCTCTCACGCAAATGAATGAGAAAGAGAGAGAGAGAGAGAGAGAGAGAGAGAGAGAGAGAGAGAGAGAGAGAGAGGGGGGGGAAGGGGAGGGGTATTTCCCTACTGCGAATCGGAATATCAGACAACGAGAGAATTTCTGTGACGAGCGTCCCGTTTCTCTTATTCTCTCTGACGGAACGAGTAACGCGGGTAAATTCATTTTTCGCAAATAAGCAGATTCGTCTCCCCTTTATGTTTATTGCATTACGACGCGAGGGGCGCACTCCAGAAAATTACCTGACGTACTCCAGGATGATTCGCGCGTGTTATTTCCAGCAGATTCCCAATGGCGAAGCCTGTTTTGATGGCTAACCTGTATCGTGGTTCATTATCGCTCCTGGCGAACATGTTTCATCGGATTGCTGCCTTCGCCGAAGGGGAAAATGTTATTTGGGTATCAAGGATGCGCCAGTAGAGAGATGGTAAGCGAGAGTAGAGAACTCGAGAATGACCTGCATTGTGAAGCGCTCAGGTTTATAAGCGTAGCGCGGCGTCGTCGCCGGTACATAAAATCAGCCAACGTGTAAGGGAATTCCGAGAACGATGATCGGGTGTTAGGTGCTGCTACGTCGAGACCCCGACCACGAAGGGGTTGCAACGTGGCCGTTTTGGAGGACCGCTGACCGCTGCATCAAAGACCGGGCGTATTTATGGCGCGCCGCCAGTGGTAGCCGCCACATCGTAGTTTGCGTGTCCGCGTGATGGTGAGTGTAATGTGTGTATAAGGGACTTTGTAATTATTGGGTTTAATCGAAGGTTTCCGTCGATTTTTCAGCGCGCCCCGATTATCCGAATTGGTTATCGAAAACCCATTAGTACGCTCGCGATGAGGCGGCCGTTTTTATCACTCCTTTTTTTTTTCCTACCAAGAGGATCCGAATGCCGCTCATAAATTCAGTAATAATTCTTCGATGTATCAATGCGCGAGCTTTTAGTATTCTCGCAAACGAGCTCTGCTGAATAAAATACCGATTCGCATCATCTTATTCCTTGCATCTCTCCACAAATGCAAGAAATCTGTTGATATTCCACCCTTTTAATATTCCAGTGTAATGTATATATTTTTATATTCTTCTGCTTTTATTTATATCACTACACATCACGCGAATACTCATTGAGCTTTACACGTACGCTATGTGAATTTATATGATTTTTCGCGGTACGTAAACGCGCTGATTCCGGTTCGCCGTTATAATATTATATATAGTTTGCCACGTAGTTCGGATTATAAAGTATGTAATCCATTTATGATCCATCTCGCGTATGCACACATTTTTATATGTTATCCACCGTACGCGCCGCGCGTAAGGAATACCGCTCGCGGTATTCGCAGCGAATTTCAACGCGCGGCTACATTCTAATTTACGTTTAACAGGCTATTAAAGTTTATATACATTCGGCAGGAATCTGGGATGAAGTTGAATCGTAATACGAATGCTACGGGGGCGTATTTGGAAGGGTGATCACTGAACCCAGCATCAAAGAGCTATACTGGGGCGTTTATACCGGATTGCTCGCCGCGCGGCTGTATTTGCGCTTTGTGCAAGATATTCACCGTTTGCGAATGCATGCGCACGCATGGCTACGCATCCCCATAGATTTTTGACAGGCGCCAAAAATTTTTTTTTCAGTTTTTCGCGGCAATTGTTTCGTCAACACTGCCGTTACAGCCGGATGTGTACGACCCTTCTGGAAAAAAAAAAAAAAAAATAAAATAAATACCGAGCGGTGTCAGTAACGCAAAACTAACGCGAGCATGTCCCTATTTGAAGGACCTGCGCTTAACGACGTACTCGAAATACTGCAGATCGAAGTTCGTTATCGTTTAGATTGCTGGATCAAAGAGTTTTTATTTACAATTTTCCATACATAGAAGCGACGTTATTTTCTGTACATAATATTCACTTGTATTCGCGATTTTATCCGCTATGTAATATTCTATTTGTCTTATTTTTATGTCCAGTTTTTAATATAGCGTTTGGAAAATTATGTTTGTCCACATAAGTGATATAGCGATATCCTCACATTTATCTGGTTAATCGATCCAAAAGAAATTCGGTCAAAGGTGTACGAGAGAAAGGATTTTGTTAATTTAACAAGTCATCAGTATCTTTAATAAATAAATGACAATAAATTTGTTTGTTGTGATTGCTAGTCTGCTATACTAACCAATTATTAACAGAAACAAGATATATAAAATCTAATTTATCTTTTACTTTAGACTCGTTTACATAGAAATCGTAGATGACGTGGAGTCTTAAATCGTAGGAAACTGACCAAGTACAATCAAATATAGGGAGAATACTTGACTATATAG
>NW_017259306.1:1450340-1452459 GCF_001594045.1 Atta colombica | reverse complement strand
TTGATGAATTAATTTGCAATCGTAACAAATCGATCGCTTTTTTAAATAAATATATCACATTTGTTTTTCCTTGATTTGTTCCTATAACAAAATTATTTCTCTCAGTGTGGAAATACCGAAAGCTAATCTTATTCTTATGATAAAAATGACAAATTTATAATTTATGAAAAGTAATAATACTTTTGATAAAATAATTTTGATAAAATTATATATAATATATAATTTTGTTAATACTAAATATTTCTCTGTTGTATAAATTAATAACCGAATTTTTTTGCATAACGCGCGGCATTACAACGTAATCTCTTCTCTTCCCTGCGATTTCAACGCGAAAGAATTATTCGGGGCAATTTTACTCGGATCAAAATTCGGTGCTTCCGTTTCTGACAACGTTCAATAATCTCCCATGCATATTTCACCGCACGCGCCGTCGAGCCTCTAAACGAACTGTAGCATATGACAGAATACGCGTGCGTGTTTAAAGCGGATTTGTCTCGGATACGATGAAACATACAATATGTGCGATATGGACTGTGTCGTCGGAGATCTCGAGTTTTCATATTTTCGGTATGCCGTTATTGGATGATTGTTATGCTATGTGATTATCGATAATGAACGTTTATACATTATAAATATTGCCAATTTCTGCCTTTCTCTTTTTCTCTCTCTCTCTCTCTCTCTCTCTCTCTCTCTCCCTCCCTCTCTCTCTCGCTCTCTCTCTTTCTCTCTCTCTCTCTCGCTCTCTCTCTCACTTCAACTTGTAATACGTCGTCTAATAATGGGTATTATTTCTTCTCTCGGATCTCGCATTGTTATATTTTATCTCCTAATATAATCAAAGTATCAAACCACAATAAGAAAAATACATTACAGTGCTTTGGTATAATAAAACGCGTGCCTGTATGTAAATCGCCGCGGGTCGGCTGTCATAATCCTATCGAATCGTCAGATCTACGTAGGACGACGCGGTGAGATCGCGATTTGTGAGCACACACAAATGAAAATTACACGGCGGATCGAATTATATAACTTGGCGCAAGCACGAGGAATCCTCTTTATAAGCCGCCTCCGCGAACTCATTTCCGCGACTACAACGCGCTGAATCACGGATATGGCGAATGATGCGAAAAGTTTCCTACCTGCCTCTCAAGAAGCATCCGGGAATTGTTTTTCTTCCATCAAGTATCTCTGCTCGAATTTTCCGTCTTTCCCTTAAGTTCCGCAAGTAAAAGTTGAAATTACGAAACAGGGGTTACATCTCGGATATAAGGGGTGTAAGATTCACAGGAGAAATTCCGCATCTATCGCGAATCACGACAGTAACGTTGGTATTCGCAATCAGCGAATAACTTATTATAATCTCGCGTGTTCAGTACAACGCGATTTATTACATTAAATTTATCATATCAAACACAAAACCATTCCATGAATATCAACGTTTTCGATGTTTGAATTCCAACTAAAGCAACGTATGTCGCTGCAACGTGTGCATGAATTCCCCATTGAGATTCGCAAGATTCCTCGTGAAATAACGCGGCTAATAGCCGACTCAATGCGATCATCGTACTGAGACCGTAGTGGCAGATATCAAACTGCCGGAATTGCTGTTCCATGGTGTATTGATATTCAACGGGTGTCTGCCTGATAAAGCGTTGAGTGGAATATTCAATCAAGCCTGGTGGCGAGAGGGTGAACGAAGGTGAGGGAAGGGGATGCATCTTGCCGACCAGATGCTGCGACGACTAAGGTAGACGATGACGGTAAAAGGTGGAGAGGATCACGAAGAATCGTGGATGGCGAGCGTGTTGATCGACGCTGCTTGCGCATTCCTGGCGAGGACTAAGGAATAACGTCGCTAAAGCGAAGGTAAACGATTCCTCGGCGTCAACGAGTTCACGAAGAGGATCCTTGGCTGGAGAAGTAATTCGATATACAAGCGGCGCATGCTCAGTTCTGATCGCATGAATTCTTTACATTTTTCCGGGATATTATATGGCATGAAATCGCGACGAATCGAATGGCCTGAGAGATTAAACGTATGTTTAAAGTAAAGTGTATTTCGTTTAGAAGGACGAGAGAAATTCTCTCGACGCTTTTCTATCCAGCATACTTTAGCTCT
>NW_017259306.1:1447344-1450240 GCF_001594045.1 Atta colombica | reverse complement strand
TATATATATATATAATCTTTTAATATTATGTAACGATAACAATGTGTTAAGCGATTATACACTTGCTCTACATTAAAATATCGGTACAAATGTAACAAGTTGCGTAACTGCTTTAAAATTGCATAAGATTGCTCTTATGATTTTAAAACTTACGTGATATTCTGCAGTTTTATATCCTCTATAAATTTTTCGGAATGAAATCTTATTCTAAAAAGTGAAAATTGAGCCAATCTTTAAAAAGAATAACTCAATTTTTAAGATTTCTTTCTCACTGTTTAAAAATCTTTAAAAGTAAGATTTCACTGTTTAGAATAAAATTCATTCCAAAAGTTTTAGAGAGTTTATTTTTATAATAATTATTAGATTATTACACAATTATATCGTTTGAATCATTTTGAAAGATTTTAATTTTTTGTTTTATATAAACTTTTTGCTTTACAAAAATATATAATATATCGCTTATAGTAGAATTACGAACCTGGACGCCTCGAGTGAATTCGTTATTGCAGTAAATATGGACGGCGGAGAATTCTCTGACTTTGTCGAACTCGAACTTGATCTCGACCGGTTGGCCGCGGCTATCGTTTCTCCAGCCCACCCAGCCCTGGGCGCGATCGTTATCGTAGTACATTTTGAAATTATCAGGCCCCGTTCTACCATCCGTCAGTTGACCTAGGCCACGGCGCAACTCGCCGTCCCAGTGCCCGTCGTAGGTCGCGTCGAAGAATTCCCATCCATTGCTTCTTTTATCACCTTGGGGCATCGAGTAGGACACCACACCGTCTGAGACGAAAAGTCAAGATTGTTGACCCTGCTATCGACGATACTGTCTTCAATTTGTTCCAAAGCAAATCATACGACTTTTTCTATTTTTTTTTATGACAGATATGCAATTAATTGTTATACAGATGTATAATATATTAATGATTCTGAGATCCAGCATGTTTTGATCGACTTTTTTATTTTAAGAGCTAGAACTTTTTTTGTCAATGTCATGGAGTTGAGTGGCAAAAAAGATGGCGCCACTGTCGGCGAATCCCTAAAGGGGAATCCCTCCGATTCTCTACAGATTAATAATTATGAGCATATATTAACATAAATAAATGTAAATTTTATAGTAGTAACGCCCAACAACATAAAATATAAACTAAACTTATTCAATTTTTTTAAAAAACGTGACAGCAAATTTTTTATAAAGTGTAGCGAGTTTGCCTATAAAATTAACTATTAGAAGTACCAATAATGTTCAAAATCATGCATAATTTAATATCAATCTAAATAAATCATATATGATATATTTCTACATATCGCATTAAGCAGTGAGAGTATAAAATCAAAGATTAATACTTTTCCATTTGTATAATTAGACACTTTCATATTTTAAATTCACTTCGATCATTTAAGCTACTTATGGAACAAACTATTCGTACAAGCGCGTTTGAATGTTATAGAGAATGATCTTATAGTTTAACACGCGTACTAATGAGTCACTGTATTTTCGGCATTGAAAGCACCCATTCGAAGCCCGTAGCTAATTCGATTCTCGGGCGAAAACGGAATTATACAAGCAAGATTTTGAAAAGCAAATTTGCTCTGGGCACGCCGGTATCAGGGTTAATGGACAGTCCGGTGGGTGTACCGGTCCGCAGCAAGTTTCACGAAAATTGGCGAGTGCAAACAGCTTACCGCTCCAGTAACACCCGTAGAGCTCGACCCGCATGCAAACCGTCCGCCTGTGATAGCTGTAGGGTAGAAAACGGATCTTGCTCGCCCACAGAGGCGGCTCCAGCTCGTGCTTGGACTCCAAATACGTGTTCGTGTTACCCTGTATTACCTGAAAGCACAGAAAGCGTCAGTTCAAGTATAGGACAATTTCAGTTTTCGGTCCGGCACGGCGTTTGAGCTTTACCAGACCGGTCGACGTGAGTCTCATTAGCTCTCTTTCCGCAATGGCGTTACATTAACTTCAGACAGTCGGATATTTGAGCACGTGCGCCATTTCCCGTTCTACCGCGCTTTTTGTACTATTATATCGGACAATGCCGATGTACAAGTAGATGCAAAAGCGGACTTTTATATGTACCAACAGTTTGCGAGATAAGAATTTTTAATATACCATACATTTTCGAGCTGTAACTTCAGCATGGTATCTTATGCATATATAAAAGGAAAAAAGTCTACGCGTTATTGATAAGTTATCTTGGAACGACCAAATTGCCATCGTAAATTTTGTTATATTAATGAATTTATGACGTCCTTTGCAATTCCACGTACAACGTCCTCACGATATCAATCAGATAATCCGGCAGGTCGAAAAAAAGCATCGAATGCGTTACTTTATGTCTCGATTGGAACATTGCGATTGTCTGGCAGTAGCCGATGACATTTATATCGTCTGGACAATGTCTGCGTTTCAGCTGCTTCTCCTTCCCTAGACTTGAATATGTCCTGTCACAGAATGGACATTGCGTTCCATGGTATCAGACGGGGGCTAAGGACTAATTTCACTCTACATTCCACCGCATTAGGTCCGACAGAGAGGGAGACAGAGAGAGATAGAGGCAGACAGAGAAGCCAACACGGATGGGCAAATCGAGAAGGGACGAAGGGTTCGCGACGGGCGCAGGCAGTAAACGGAGAGTGAGAGAGAGTTGAGTTAAATGTCCGCCGTCCGCATTCCCTGATCCCCGTCGAGGCAACGAACGTGTTGCCGTCGTTGACGACGTCTCTCTCTCTCTCTCCTCGAGCGTGCTGGGGCGACGGTGCAATATTGATTCCACGTTGTGGGTTTATGAATAAAATAAGCGGTTTATCCGACGGCGGTGTGTAGGGTGGTATACGGTGTACAGAGGGTGCGGGGCGTGCGGGCGAGTGGCATGGTCCCACGGGATCACGC
>NW_017259306.1:1430811-1447244 GCF_001594045.1 Atta colombica | reverse complement strand
ATATATATATATATATATATATATAGGTATATGTAGTGTGCACACGCATATACGTATACGCTGGATTAGATAGTATATATTATACAGAGTGTTTCGGAAGATGCGCGTTTTCTCTCCTATAATTATCTATAAACTCTAGACGGACTCGAAGGCAATGTCCTTCCGGCGCGGAAGAAGAGTTCTCATAGCACGGTTAATTACCGAGTCATTGAGAATTGAATAGCCGAAGTGCAAATAGATAACAAGAAGTGATTATAAATCGGGTGTACTTAAACAGAATCTTAATTAAAAGTTTAATGAATGAAATGTTTAATGATAAAAATTGAAACGTTACCATAATAGCAATTTAGTCAATTTTTCGTTACAAAATTATTTCAAATTTATTGAAGTCTTTAGTTAGACAAAATATACAATTCTTAATACACGTATACACATATATAAACAAACTATTTCTTAAAGTAGGTATAAATAACATATATATTAACATGTTCATAGTTAAATCTATATGAATGTACGTTTTCGTCATATGGAAATGAGTTCACAACACAATTGCGCGACAGAATGTTTTGCAGTAGACAACGCATTCTGCGCACGTCTTGCGGTTGAACGTACGTTCCATGCCTTTAGCCACCTTCTATCACTTTTCAGTGCACCCATGCGCTGACCTTTACTACTACACTACTGTCGACGTACTTGCCGCGCGGGACTCTATGTCAAGATGCCCTAACGTGGACCTTTGGGGATGTCCTTATGGACTCAGTATCCCTATATATATTCGCAAGATAAACAGCTGACCTATTTTCACCCTGTTCGTACATCGATTTGGACATTATTTTCTATTTCGACTCAGCTGTTCTCAACATACAATTACTACTTTCAAATGATGCTTCTATGGCTCTACAATTTTTGGAAAACACTATTCGCTTCGCTTGAATCGCTGCCGTATAATCAACCCAAGTTGCTTTCGGCACACATATAGCGGAGTTCAATTACCGAGACGTAAAAGCATTTCTTGGGTTTTCACTGGCAACTCTTGCTTCTATTCGCTAGATCTGCTCTACCGTTCCCTTCTTCCAGAAACAGATACTTCGGAAGTAGTCCCTAAGGCGCGCCCTTACCTCCTCACCAACGGATAGCTTACTGCACCCTGGGTGAAAAACTCTCCGTGTCCGGGGGTCGATTCTTTCTCATTTTATGGCAACCAGGGACCTATTTCAGCTGCGCGTTATGTTGCTACTGGTTTTTACGGCAAGGTAGTATCAAGATCTTGCACCCTTGATAGTTAACTGTCTATCTATGTGTGCGCAAGAAATAATATTTGAAGGTGAAATAATATTTGAAGGTGTTTATTTTTGCAACAACTTGATAATACTAACTTGATAACCATTGAATACATAACAATTAAAACAATAATTAAATTAAAATTTGTATTTATTAGTGCCGTTAATATTTTTGTTATATGTATATGAAAAGCTAAACTGATTAATAAGAAATATGATGAAATATAATTCGGATGTTGTCAAAATATCTCATATGTTTGGTAATATTACCAATCATGAAATTAACTGGATTGCAGCAAACTTGATTATAATGTGTTGTGTAATATTAATACATATATAATATCTGTCATTCTCGTTTTATATCGTACTATTAATTTGCATTAGATTGTTGATTCATGAGCGTAATTACCATTTTCACGAGCTATTAATCATCTAATCATCATATGTAAATCGTCGAATTAAATGCGCTTCACCCTGACGTCATTACACAAATGCACAATGATTCACGAGATGTGTACATGAGACATTATGCATCATAATATTTATGTGTATTATTTAAAGAGTCGTTTGCGAGATAATTATTGTATTATCCCAATTGCGAAAAAAAGTTTCGAAAGGTTAGAAAAAATGATTTGCCATTGTGAGATACCATTATGGATATCCATGTGCTTTTTCAACGTTATTTCTTATTTCTTTTATTTTCACTCTTCATGCCTGCACAACTTTACTGCGTGCCTATAAAGATCAAATGTTAAACAACGATTATAGGTACTATCGTGTAATAGCTTAGGGAATGTTAGGGAATGTTAGATGTTTTTGTCCTCGCACGAGAATATGCATATTTAATATTTACGTTGTATTGTCATATGCAGAGAATCAACAAATAATAATTCGTAAATTGTGACTATGTTTCTAAAACTTAAATATTTTTATCTTATGAAATATTCTGAAACGAAATTGATAATCGGGATAAACTATGAAATAAACCGTTGATAAAATACATCGGAGTTGTTGGTATAAAATGGATGAGAGAACGCGCAGTTAAACAGAATGTAAAATATTTTTGTCCAGAATTAAGGAACATCGAGGGAACAGAAAATGAAAACGGCAAGCCATTTTGCAAACGAATGACAACCGGATGACGTGATCGAGCACGAGATGGGACATCTGTCGGCTTTTATACGTCTATCGCGTTGCACCGACGTTGCAAAATTATGCAGCTGGCACTTTCTCGAGACAGAAACAAGTGCACGGCGATGGAAAGGGGCGTGCACAATGTAAAAGAGTCAAGAAGATGCAGCAGCCCGATGGAACTTTATCGTGACGGCTTCTTCAAATCGTAATGGCTGCACGCGCAGTTTACGGCGGAAGTGTATCTCGTAAATATGCATCTCCGATGACGTCACGATCGAAGTGCATTTCAAGGATGCTAGATGTGGTTATAAACTTTCTAAATTCAGATGCCATTTGGGAAGTGAGTCACTTTCCCGAGACTTTATCGCGATCGTAACGTAAAAGTTGGCCATTTCAATTTTTCCACGCATCCGTAATGTTTAGAGAGCTATTTAAAAATGGTAAGAAAGTATTCCAAATATTCAAAACATAATCAACTGGGAGAGGAAATTCAATTTTATGCATTAATCCTGTAACGAAAAGGTTTCATCATTTATCTGAAACTTCTTCAATTTTCAGTATACTAGACAAATAACATCCCTTTGCTACATAACATATGCATCTAAAAATGTCGATAAATATTATTCTTTACTTTTTATACTTGCACTCTATGCAACTTTCTACAGCCTATTTCACTGAATGTTTTGCTCTGCGATGGTTCAATTTTGAATGCTTTAGATGGAACCGAAAGAGGTTGACGAAAAAATTTGGTGAGCTAAGCTCTTCCTTCTCGTGTGCGATTTTGAAGTGTTCATAACTTATGCCCATGTTCGTTTTTTGCCTGTCGAAGCGCCGTATAAAACGAATTTATTGCATCGGCGCATGCATGTCGTGGCGGTGGCTGCCTTCGCGAATATTTTCGTGCACTTCTCTTGAATGACGCTATTGGAATTTCGTTCGTCGATGGGCCGATATTTTTAGGACGTCCTACCTATTACCGATTATGGGTCTACTACTTCGCTTCCATCGAATTTTCATCCGTAAATAATATTCATTTTTTTTTTAATATGTTATTTGAACAATCTATGACTTGATTCGATCCTTTCAAATTAAAAGAAAAATTTGTTGTTAGAATGAAGAAAAGACGTTCTTTCGCATTTACTTTACATTCTCCATTATAAATTTCTTATCTTTTGCATCTTAAAATTTTTACTTTTATAGGAAATAATAAAGGAAATACATAATATATGAAAACTATGAATAAGTTTCTTACATTATCTATAATGTAATTTAATCATGATATTCTCTTATAAAAACTAACTTATGTCGAAACTTTATCTTTTATCAAAAATGCTTAATAAAAAACATTTCATATTTGTGTTAGAAATAATACACTCAAGTTTTTAAAATGTTAAAATTTTGTGTCGAATTTTTAACACATTCGATTGTTAATTTAACATAATGTGATTATGTTATTTAAATATTTTATTTACATTTGATATTCAACATTTTTTAGTATCAAAATAATAAGATTTTTTGAGTAATTGAATAAATAACATAAATATATTTTAAAATGTAAATAAATCTAAAATAAATAAATACGTGTTTTATACAATTAATATAGCATATTATAGTTTTTTTATACGCTTTTGTCTTTGACTCTCAGGGTAACTGTCTCTATTAATGTGCCTTTTAGCCAACTTGCTTATTAGTGATTATTTTATTCTTTTTCTTATAATATTTCTTTAATCTATAAAATGTTAATACTTTATAATGTTTTTGATAAAAATAAAAAATGTTTTTGTCTCTATTAGTGAGTCTTTTAAGCGGCGATAGCCCTATTAATGTGCCCCCAATTTGTGTGCCTATCCTTTGACTCATTTTAACATATTATTAAAACAGGTAATAAACAGGTTTAAGCTAATTATTTAAGTTAATATTACATAAATCATTATTTCAATTATATTTATTTCAATACACTCCTAACACAACGTTTTCAGCTTCAATACAAGACGCATTAACAGGGATAAGTTTAAAATCTTGCGGTATGTTATTACTGGATTCACATAAATTCCTCATATCTTTTGAAAAATATTTAAAATACTTTAATACTCAAAAAATAAAATATTATCTTCGGTATGTATTAAGAATTTAACTTAACAAGAAAAAATATTTTTTCTTAGTTATTCGCGCTAGTTTCCTTTATGACGTATAGAAAAACAAAAGCACACTAATAGGGACAGGCATAGTAATTGGGACAATTACCCTGTGCCCTTCACATCTTCTTATTGTTTATATGTTTTTTTTTAAATATGTTGATTTAACATATCAAAAATGTTAGTTTTACTGAGAAAATATGCTTCCACAATTTACTTACAAACTGTACCAATATACATTTCTTTCGCATAACATTTGTGTTACTTTCTAACATATTCTTATGTAAAATCTTATGTAGAGTTAACAGGAAAATTTTTTTCCAACTGAGTATAATAAAAGTAGAAAGAGATATTCTAGAAAAATGCTACAGCTTTACTGTTAACTGTGACTGCAATATCCTTTGGTACGGTTCTATTATATTCCTCTCAAAAATCTGCGCTTATTATCTTTTATTTTCTAAATCTGTTCAGTCTGAATGTGTAGTAAAAACGGAATGTTAATGCACATCGTTATCACGATTTGAATTATTAGATACGCGATATCGCGTTCGCAGAACGCAGTCCAGTGCGTAAGCATATCTCGTTTCGACGACAGAGCTATTGCTCTCGCATCACGCATCGGGTCTCACACCTACAATTACAATTATATACACGAGTGCCGGGTGCTCACACGTGTGTCGTGACATGCGTGAATTATCCTGTGGACAGAGCGCGTTTTGCTAATGTCCTCGACTTCCTGTGCGTGCACCACTACAACTAGTATCATCACAGTGGCCGGCAATATCCCTCCGTTGTTTTCTTTATTTCTTTCCCTCCACGCCCCTGGCTGCCGACGCTGCGGCTACCTGGAAACAGTGCGTGATTTATCGGGATCAGGGACCGAGAATTAACGCAAGCGTCGGTTGCGTGCCTGTCCGCTCTGCACGCACGCATCCGTCTCCTCACGCATCCCACTCGCGCACTTATCCCCCGACAATTATCGGATTTCCGCACGGAATTCCTCCCTCGCTCGACCTCATGCGAGAAGGAAAGCCCCGGCGAAGTCGGTTCGTCACCGGACAGGATAATGATGGATCAAGAGGCCAAGACCTATCATTTATACCTACCATCTACGAGTATCCCTATAATCATCACTTTTGCGAAAGTCATTATCGAAGTCGTTCCTGCTCTTTAATTATAAATGATGAGCTTTGCTCGGGAAATGAATGTATTATATAATCATAAAGAGCTAATGTGCGCAGTAAAAGTCATAATATACGATTGTTAGATATTAAAGAGAATAGTTTGCTCGACTTTGTAGGGAGAATGGCTATAAAAGAAGTATATTTTGAAAGAGCTACTTAATATTCCAACTAACTGAATGTGACCAAAAATTTTGAAATATTTTTATTTGCAATACTGAAACTAAAAACTACTCACACTGAAAAAAAGATATTTAAAAATTTATTTGTGAGAAATATGTTTATTTATTTCACGAAAATAAATCTTTATTTAAATACGATAAAATAAAGTTTTATTCCTAACAAATAAGCCATTTCTTTTATTTTTTTACAATTAGTAATATATATTTCACAGAAATGTATATTTCGTCATCACAAACAATTTTTTTATAATTAATAAATATCGTAAATAAAAAAACGTAAATAACATTTGCTTCGCAATATTTCGACATTTTTTTTTAGTGCATAGATATTTCACAGTTAACATTTCCTTAGCGAAAGATAAATTTAGGATTTATTATGTAAAGTTAAAAATAGAATTATTATGACAAAATGTCAATTTTTTAAATGTCCATGTCTTTTGTATTTATTCTCTTTCGATTTTGTTTATGTTATTAATTTATATTAATTTTTATTCGGTTCTTTTAAGCCATATTATGTTGAAAGAACCAAATTTCCTATTTGTGTAAAAAAAGTGAATTAAACTCTGTTAATGATTAAATATTGTTTTTTAAAATAATTGATTTCGTATATTAATAAATATACTTAAGTTCAAAAACAGTTTTATTTCATTAACATCAAATTAAGTATTTTTTTGTTTTAAAAACATACTAGCTTTTTCATATCCACTCTCCTCTACTGATTAACTATCACGTTTGAATGAAAATTAGGCGATTTTTAAATATTTAATTCCAAAAGCTTTGTACATGTATATACAATTTATTTGAATCGTTAGACTGTATTCAAATCATTAAAACTCTTAAGTCTTTAAGCTTTTACATATCAAAATCATTTATGAATAATATATTATTATTTATGATTAATAAATATTGATGAAGAATTTTGACATTTTAAGTATTTACATCAAATTGAATAAAATTCTTTGTATTGTAGAATGTCACGGGAATCGATATTATCCGGTTCATCGATAGCCAACTAGAAACGCGTTATTCATGCCACTGATAGTCGCGTTACTGCATGAACTTCTGTGATTAAGTGTCATTTTAAAATGTAACGCATAGAACACTTCGCGTTAAAATCTGTGGAAAAAGGGGGTGATATGTCAGTTGCCGCGGGTCGTTGTACTCTGCCGAGGACCGTGATTAAGAGTCGTTTTAAAACTGATGGTATATACCGATATGTCGCTTCTTTGAATGTTAAATGGTGCTATTCTGATTAAGCATACTTTTTACGAGCGTTGTTTCGAAGATTTTTATCATTTTATACGAAAGAGAAATTGCAAATCCGATAATTGTCATTCATACGTTTTCTCGTAGTATCCTATTTTTATATTTTCATCACAATCACGAGAGACATAATATACGCCGACATTTTCAGTTAGTTTCGCGAACACATATTTTTTACATCCGCGCAAAAGTGATTTGTCACCGTCACATTATTCCGACGTCTCGAATGTGCTTTTAACTTTTGACGCCTATTAAAAGTAATACGTCTCTTTTTAACTGCTTACGTTGCACTAAACAAAATAACGAGTTAAAAGATAAAAAAGATATGAAAGTGCAAGCGTGAGACGTTCATTAAAAACTGGAGATGGCGGAAAAAATAAATAGGACAGTTTCAGTCGAGTACTTTTTGCGAGTACTTTTTGCGAGTCGATTTATATTTTAAGAATGAAGCGCACACACCTGCAAACATCATTGGCGAAAATCACTGGTAAACGCGTTATTAAAATGTTTACCGACGTGAATGAGCTTGTCGATTATTTTTTTTGAAGTAGTTTTCCAACAGTTCACAAATCGTGCGTCCAATAAAATTGACAAGTGGTCATGTTTTTTATTTTTGATCGGGGACAGAAAACAAGATACAATAGTTGCGAACGTGAACATTTTTAACAATATAAGCTCAATTTGTGGATGTTCTTCCGGCGTATATTCAACGTGTGCTCTGCAGGGAGTAAAAGATATCCATATGTTGTCTTCTTTGTGCAATGGACAGGATCTTCCGCTTTTATTCTTTCTCCGGTGTTGTTTTAGAAGATTACGTCTGTATTTTATTGCTAATAAAATAATTTTCTTCATATTTTCTTAGCAATAAAAATAGCATAAATAGTACACAAATTACAATTATATCTTTGACTGTAGTTAAAAAAATGTAACCATGAGAAATATATTACATATATTTAGAAGGTACTTCACTTGTAATTAAAATCTACAAACATTTTAATAATGTTTGCTAATGATGTTTGTAGTTTAATGAGTGGTTTTTGATAAGTTGATTACAAGTATGCTGATGTCGCACATAGAACATGAAAATATGTGCTAAACAGTTCGCATTAAAAGAGTAATTAATGCTTTCAAGAAAAAGTTTAGGGGAGCAGTATACCCGGGATAATGTAAGTTTGGAAAATTAATTACGGATGTTGTCGGAAAATTAAGATTAAGACGTTATCTGGAAGACGTGAAAAAATTTTCGTATAAAAAGAAAAGATAATTATTTATTAAAAAACTGCGTATTTTCAGTAAATATTATATTTAGATATATTTTATTGTATATCTTATCTCATTGTGCTATAACGTGCTATAGTTTTATCGCGCATTTGTTTCTAATTATTTTCTTTCAAACTTTCCCGCGGATTACTGAAATGCAATTGCGATATTTTAATGATGGAATGTTGTTCTCAAAACTACAGCGAGAAAAAAATATCATCGTTTCGAGAAAACTTCTTTATGCAGGACGTACCATTTCCTGCAGGCTGCAGATTGCACAAGCTGCGCTCGGGCGAATTTAACTGCGTCAGAGATTCCAAGAAAATCTATTTAATCTCCCGTCCGTCGATGGAGCACGGGACGATGGAAGCACGCTATGCCGCGTAGACTAATGAGAAGTGGGGTCGGTTTTTGACGTGGGGTATTTATTATTGAGACGAGCGTTGAAGCCGGTGGAAGGTGTTTTCTCTTTCTTCGCGAGTGCGAGAGAGGGTGAAATACGGAGGCGAGAGAAAGATAAAGAGAAAGAGCGAGAGAAAGGTTGCGCCTCGAGCTTTAATTACCTCTGGCGGTCTTTTGAAGCTGGAGTGCCTTCGTCTTTCGCCCCCCCCTTCCCTCCCTCTGTGTGACAATTATTATTAGCATTACGTGGTACTATTCGCGTCATTTTCCGCTGGCGCGTGTACGTATTATGCGACGGCATATGCACCTTGCACACGCACAAATGCACACGTCAGAATACGTTAGCGCTCCTCTCTTGTCCTCGAAATTGTTAAAGACCTCGTGGTTTCTTATCGCCTCGGCGCAGCGCACGAGTCTCGTAGAACGTTTTTTCTCTGTCTTTCTCTCCCTTTCATTCGGATATCTCTGCAAAACCCTGGAAAAACTTCCCACAGCGCGTGACGCGGGAAAGGGAATATTTGCTGTCTCGGGTATATTTGCTGCGGAAGCAAAAATTTCGCTTCCTTCTACGAACGTCTATCGAGTTAATCTCATTTCCTTCTACAATAATTAATCGGATTTTTCAATACAACTACTGCGTGTTTATCCTTAGAAAAAAGATATTTCCATTAGAAAAATTTGTATTAAGTATTCGTTTGTTTTTTTGTGCACAACAATTTAAATAATAACATTAAATATCTTTATCTTTTAAAGTGATATCAATGTGTGATTAATTATTTACATATTAATTATTTACATATTATAATGATAAATAACTTCTAAAAAAAGGATCTTACATAAAATCAGTTTTGGGCCCTCGGTAAAATTTTCTTAAATTGTAATATTATGTTATAGTTTTTGACTCATTAATTAAAAGATTGTTCAAACAAAACCATAAAAAATGGAAAAAATGGAAATTTGTTGTAGCATTATTTGAAAATTGCTATTTTCTAGTCTAATTCTATCATTAATTATACTGAAAAATATCTTTATCTATTAAATTATTCATTTTTGGATGACTATATTTTAATACTTGCACAAAATAATGAGATGAATCTGATGTAAAGAAGTTGTTTAAAAAAAATGTGTTTGCAAATTTATATTATATGCAAATTGCATAATTTTTTTGAAAAGCAACTATGTGCTTTTATTATATCAATTAGTTTATGTAATTATTCTACATAGAAGTATTAAATTACCAAAAAATTAAAATAGTATAAAAATTAATTTAATAGATATTTCTTCGTTTGATTAGAGCGGAAAAATAGTAACTTCCAAATGACAAAAATTTATCCATTTTTTCTAATTTTGCCCCAGGAAACTTTTGATCAGTGAATTAAAAACTATAACAATACATATTACAATTTAAGCTAATTTTATCAAGAGTCGCGGTTTTGTATCCCTTTATATATAAAGTGTATATAAAGCTATTCCATTAATATAAAGCTATTTAAAGCTTGAGAGAGAGGGGGAGAAGGTAGGGAGGGGGGGGAGGAGAGAGAGAGAGAGAGAGAGAGAGAGAGAGAGAGCTATTTTAATGGATCAATTCTCTTGTTTTTTTTTTCAGATGCGGTAAGTCCAAAATTAAATCTTAACCGTTAATGGATTTCGTCCATAATAGGGAAAAATGAATCAAGGTTAGTAACCAGATTACGTTTAATGATAAAGCGGTGAATAATCATAGGATCGAAGGGGCTATACAGTGTTTGCATGAAATTACGCGGTTGAGCGCCAACGACGATAGACAGTGTCTTCGGCATGTAGGACGAAGATGCAATCCTCTGGCGCATTAGCACCGATGCAAGCTGGCTATCAATATTAACAAGATAGTAATCGGATGCCAGATGTAGAGACGTTCAATCGATTATAACGGATAACTGCTCTCTTGAGAGACAAATCGATAGAGTACTGAAATGTGTCCTATCAGCCTCATTGTCGTTTTTCCGCTGACTAGTAATTGCACCGCAAAATTTTACGCACAAGCAGCTGCCTCGTGTTCGCGCGTTTTGCAAAAGGACTAAATACGCCGAGTTGATAATAAGGCCATGAATAGTGATGAGTCGGGATATGTCACATATTCGAGAAACTATGTCTGCATGGAATTTTAGATTCACGTCACGTTAGCACCTGTCCAATTATACCGCCATTAATCTTATGTTTAAGTTAATAATGTTTTCGATCGTTTTTTTCTCCTTGACATATTTTCGATGTAATCGAATTAAGATGAAGTGCAGCATATTAAATTGTTTGGCAGAAAGATTACTGAAAGATATATATATATATATTTATATATATATATCAAAGGCATTTAGTTAATTGGAATAAAAATAATAAAATAGAACGAAAATGTATTAATCTCTTTTAACATCATACATATATCGAGAATTAACTTAGATTTATTTAAGAGGAATTTAGAAAATACACTATAATTAAATAGATTAAATATCTATTTAAGCTCAAAATTAGATATTCAGATATATAAGCTTCAGCTGCTTGATCGTGACATTTCACACATTATGCAAACTGCTACATTTCAGATTCGTTGCCAAATTGAATAATCATAAAATTTTGATTGTTGACCGAACGTATTTTCGAGAGGGTCACCTCCGAAGCAGAAAATCGAGCGGATTAATCATTAAATATTGAATAATCATGAAGTTAATCGTGCGACGCGCGAGGTGTCTTCTTGCTGGCGGAGGGAAACGACAAAGTCACACAGTCCCTCGACGCATTAGCGCCGGCGCGAGTGGTCCATCAATATTAATAAGATCGTAACCGGACGAACGTGAATGTTAATAGAGACGGCCGATCGAATGGCCAATTTGCCTAGCGGTTAGGCGAGCTTTTTCGTCTCGCCTTTCAGGACGTGTATCGCCTCTTCTTAACGTCGTAAAGCGAGACGGGGATCGTCGTCGCATTAATGAACGGGTACGCATCGCATCGCTACGGAATCATCCCCCGAGGGGACGTGCAGGCGAATGAGGCTTAAAGTGTCGTAATAGCGACGGCGACGTGGTCCATAAACATTGCCCGACGACGGTAGACGACATTGAGTTCACTGGGAACGTGTTCCGTCGCCGTCGGCGATACTCGTGTGCGGCTCCCTCAAAGGTAAACGGTATCGGGCACATTTGATGTTTGCAGTCGCCATCATGTGGACAGAATCTACTCCGAGTGATCTTGGCTGATCGTTTGCGAACGAATATATAGGGTGTCTCCTATTCAAACTTCTATCTATATTTTTTCGGTTATTTATTCAATAAGGAACTGAGAAGAGGAAAAAATTTCCTAATTAAATAAGAGAAATTCTATATTTGATCTTTAGTGCTTAAATATTTCGGTGTGAATTTATATACATATCTCTTCTGCAAACCAAAATCTTTTTCGATCTTGAAACATACTCACATACGTGAATAGAATCAAAGTAATAATGTCATTTATTAAATTGATAAGCAATTTTATAATCTTTGACGTTGATAAGCATCTTATAAAAATAATCTGATGTTAATGAGACTCTTTTAAATCTGCGAATAGTTTATTACAAAAAATATTTCTTCAGCGGGATTCGAACCTAAAAAGAATTGTCTTTGTAAAAACATACCTATATTTGTTTTATCAAAATGATTGTAAGTCGCGGAACAGTAGTTAACTTTGGAAGTCCTTACATTTATGAGAGGTTCAATCTGGAAAATGCTCTAAACGTGGTAGTGGCGCATCGATCGCGGTTCGTATCGCTACGGATATGAACGGAATATACTGCTGCTAATGCATAGTACACGGTAATGCCGGTATCCTAACTTTACGGCGTCCATCACGAACTCGTTCCGCTCACCGCAGCTGCTCCCGCTAATACTTCAACGTGGGCTTCGCCGTTAGTCGAGAGAGACTCGTAGCAGATTCTCTCGCGAGCAGACGAGCGGAAGGCTCGAGGCATGCCGTAGGACGGGCCCGACAAAGTGGCGCACCGACGGTACGAAATTAGCTTACGGATTCGCGATAAGCGGCTTACGTTTCAAGCAAGGATAATCCCGCGCTTCGCAATCGATTCTTGATCGTCGAACACTTTGAACTTGCGCTCGTCGAATCTCGCTCAGGCGTATACGCGTTGCTTTAACTGCACTCAAATAGAATGGACTGCATTCTATCTAACTCCAGAATAACGATCTCAACAGCTTAGCCGAAGGAACGATGGCGCGATTATTTTGGGTCAATGAGATCGAGCCTATTTCGATCGTGCCGCTGTAACCGCGGCTTGCTATTGCAGCTGCAGCATCAACTGGCGTCGGTAAGTGTGCGAATCGACATCGGCATCACGTCATAAATCACGATAGCGGCGAATGTTTTTGCCAAAATGGTCTTCGCGTGCATCGATCCGATGGTCTGTCAGTTATAAAAAAACCACACAGTTTTTTGTACTCGTGTTATGCTACTTTGAGGTTCGATATAAGAATACGCGAGGAATTGGAAAAGTCTTCGAATTGAATGAAATCTCCATTTTTTTCGTAATTATTTCCTCTATATATTGCAAAATATTTACCAATTGCAGAGTATACTCAAAAGATATATAATTCGTTATTTTACTTTGATTTGATTATTTAAAGAATTAAAATTGAAAAACTACAAAATTTGCACGCATTATAAGGTAAGAGAACTGTTAATATAATTTTTTCATTTTTTGCATCTTATCATTTAAGTTTACGATAGTTATAATAGTTTAAGACACAGATTAGACCATTAGAGTAATAGGTAAATAATGGAGAATCCAATCAGTCCGATTTAGGAACTTGGTTGGAAAACGTCGAACAACTTCGTATCAGTGTTCTATACCAGTGTTCGTAATCTAGCGTCACGATAGAGAATCTTTAATTAAGTTAAGGCGCTCACCTCCTTTCCTTTGATGTCTCTATACCGAACCCATTTGCCCAGTCGCGGCCTCCAGTACTCCAACAGATACGCCTCTGCGAATTCAACACCCACGCCGTTTCCGAAACGGCCCTGGGTAGCAGTGGCCGTGATCAAGTGGATAGTATGAAGGTCGATCTCCAGCCACTCTCGAGCTTCCTGAGTGATTTGGTTCTTAGGACACCAGGCACCACCGAGGTTCTCCGATTTCAATCTATAACCATCGACAGTCGAGTATCGAATTAACTTTTGTATTGGTTATTTTGTGATATACCTTTAAAAGAAACATTAATGCATTTAAATATACATAAATTTTTATTTCATATATATGGAGAACCAATTTTTACGATTTTTTAATAATGATTTGTGATTTTTCAATTTTTTAAATAAAAATATAAAATAGCAGAAAAATATTTTCTTCTGTTATTTTATCTTCTCTCATTTTATCTTTATTATTATATCTTCATTAAAAAAAAAAATTGAAAATTATAAATCGTTATTCAAAAATGTAAAAGGTCACGAAGAATTTGATAACTAAACTATTAAATTTCTTAAAAACACATAAAATTATCGAAGAATTCTTTTCTCAGAAATCGAATTTCGAGTAGTCGCGTATACGCGCTTCGGTTCGATCTCGTCCGCTCATAAAAGTAACGATCTAATTAGATGTGAAAGTATCGAGTTAGTTCCTCGCCAGTACTGTTCATCTCACGCTATCAAAAGATCAACCGACGCGCGGTCGACCATCGAAGTCCTCTCTCCAAATTCCGATATTATCGCGTTTACGTGCGCAGGAACTCGAGGATTTCGTGCTCTTTCTTGAATGTTATTTCATTGACGCCATGTGAGCTGCGCGCGCAATGTGAATCTGAATTGCATTTTAATGAAGCTTGGAAGATCTAGAAATTAGTATAAAAAATAGTACCTCAAATGGCTTCCTTGTTTTGAAAGAAAACGTACATTCGTAATAATTCAAGGTCTTTGTAGAATACTACTTATACAAATATAACGAAAATAGTGCAAAATTACTATAAAATTACCGTATTATATCATGTTATTTATGGCGTGAGTTAAAATAGATGTTATTTGTCAATGGGGTAAGAGAATACGAGAGAAATGATGAATAATCATAGATATAAACGCAGAAATGGGCTTTCCGACTCATTCAGATCATCGAAAATCCGGAAGCTTATCGAGATTTCCAAAGTCCGGTTCGATTTTATCGACGAATTTACATAGGCGGGAAATCGGAGATATTCGGAGTGACCACGTATCATCTCGCGCAGGTGATATGGGTAAGATAGGAATACGCGCGCCATTTAGAATACGCGTTCAAGCTGTGCCCGCCTCGTGCTTCGGTTTTAATCTTCGAGGGGTCGAAAGCAAGGAGAGAGTTCTGCGCCGAGGCCGGCATGAATAAAACATGAAGCGCGAAGCGCCTTCCCTAATTGCGTGGACCGTTTAAATGCTCGAGTAAGAGTGCTGCTCCTTTTCGGCGTTACGCCGAGGATACGTATAGTTATATATATATATATATTCTTCTCAAATTGCAGATTAGGAATCGCCGCGTGAAATGTTCTCGCAGTTTCGGCGCGAGTAGCGCACTCAGCATACCAATATCTCAGCGTGCGAAAAAGAGTCTCAGAGGGAGATGATATTTCTCGACAATTGCGCCAACGAAGGGATGCTTGTTGGTTATGCGAGACATTTACTGCGATAAAGTAAGATAACACTTACAACGAAATGGCACAATAAACTGCATTATTACGGCGCGGGATGATGATTATAATAATCTTTCTCGATAATGAGAAATATAAAATAGAGCTATTTACGATGAGTAACGCGTTATCTAGGAATTGCGTCGCGACTGATCCATGAGGTGCTAACAATCATGCCTCACGTTCATCATTAATCGATAACACGGCTGCGTTCTCAACGGCGCGGCAATACGGCTGATCACGATTATAATGGCTGCTTTCGCGAGATTTACAACCTGCGTGGTGGAGGCGCCTCTTTATCGTTAACAACCGGCTTGTTCGGGATGATTAGCCGAAGGTAGAGTAGCAATGACAAGGCGTGGGTTCTATTATCCTGCAGCGTAATTTTATATCATTATGAGAAACGCTTATTTTAAGTAAATAATTTCCTGTTGGCGAATGGAAATTTCATAAAAAATTTTAAGGAAGAATCGATTGTAGCTTAATAATTATGATAAATATCGATCACATAAAGAGATGTTACTTCTCCTCCTATATATTGTGAGATATTGTTTATAGTATAGATGGTCGAATGGATGTTAATGAATAAAGAATCTTTTCATTAACCGGACAATTTTTTGCGAATTTACAACAAATACCAATCGATGCTATTTATTTAAAATGTTGCTGCTGAGTTTTAATTTCTGTACTTGTAGCATGTTAATGATAAGGATCTAATCGGAGTAAAACGAATAATGTAAATTCGACAGAAATGAGTAATGAATTAAAAGAAATATATTCAATCATGTTAAATGTTATAACGTAATGTAGTTTCTTTCACTCGATAAAAATATTGCGTCGTATTATTAGAATAAACGTTTATTATTTAGAATAAAATGAGTTGTTATAAATGTATTTAAATTACAAATAGTTAGAAACTGCTGTATTTTATATATAC
>NW_017259306.1:1417600-1430711 GCF_001594045.1 Atta colombica | reverse complement strand
TATATATATATATATTTAATACGAATAATTTTATTGCAAGATCTCAGATATCAAATAAATAAAATGAAAAAATAAATTTCGAAAATTTAATTTAAAATATGTAAAAATATTTAACCTCTTTCTCTCTCTTTTTCTCTCTTAGGATATTATTTTTTAATAGAAATCCCATCTAAATTACAAAATTTTACTACCTAAATTGAATGTAAATGCATGCAAACGCGAATTTATTTCTGCGAAGACAATATCCCGCTTTATGCGTTTCTTTTATATCGTCAAAAATTCGCGATGGTATTCAAAACCGGCTCGCGGGTTCTATTTATAATGACTTTCCATGAGTGTTGCGGGGGAAGGAAGGATCGAAGTGTGTGGTCTCCGCATGTACCAAAAAGACGATCCGGTATAATCGTTTTCTTGGCGGTGAAACACGACACAGAACCACCGAAAACTTCATGTCGTCCGCTCCGCACGACTGGCACGGACGGATGGCATTAAATCGAGCGAGGCGAGAGGAGGATGGCGTGGCGAACTTAAATTTTCCATCGCGTCAACCGCCCCGCCAATTCTGCATTCGCCGGTATTAACGGGCACGTGACAGCAGGATTGCTCGCTATCTGCGCGCGTTAACGCGCTCGCATTATGCAAACCATCGATCGGGAAGATTGACGGACATCTCACCGTTATGCCGCCGGCGAGTGGCAGAGCATGACGATCGATGGAAAAAGATTCGCGCGCGATTTCGTATGACAAAAGCATCGTCCCGTCAGCCGCGGTCAGAATTTAATTTCGGAGTGAGAAAAAAAGTCGTCGTTATTACCGTTTCGATGATGACGTCGTCGGTCACGGGAAAATTGAATCTGTCATGCGGCAGAATTTTTATCGTGCGTTATCGTTACGAATTGAATGGTTCTTGCGGAGAAGAGAAGTTATTTTTCAATCTAATTCAACGATCTTGGATCTATACTCCTAGTATTAAAGAATCCGTCCATGTTATGCACTAATTAATTAAATTAAAATATCTTTAATTACATAGTACGCGCTGTATTGGATGATCTTATCCGTGCAATTAGATATTTAGATTAGAGAAGAATATCAGTTCGCGATGATTGGACGAATTCATTGAACGAAATTATTCTTCAGACATATACTCTTTTACATTTATTTCTTAATTACATTTTCTTGATTTTTGCTCGTTAAGTCCTAAAAAATTTCGCAATTTAAATAAGTAAGTATAGTGACGAAATTTTCGAAATATATAGTGCTCTATAAATGAGTAAATAGTGAAACGCAGTATTTAATCTCCTTTGTTAATGTAAAATATATTATATACTTATATCATCTTCGTGCCAAACATCACGCGGCAATGAACCTGCAGAATGACTGTCAATATCTTTGCAGATGTATAATAAGATGAGCCGAGTCTCTCAATAAATGTTATCGCGGTAGACCGCAGTCAAGAAAAAGTATCTCTTTAAAGAATCGTTGTGTTTCTCCATCGCGAAATTGGAAAAAGACGGTACCAACCACCGGCCACTTACCAATCGAATCTTTACTGGCACTCGCTGTCACTGTTATTTCTACGAAGATACATCTATAGAGTGCGAATCACAGAACTAAACCGGGCTCTAAGATCGCGATTTTAAATCTGTCTGATATATAATTGTTTGACATAATTTTCTCCTCGAGGAAAGAAAAATATTCTGATTAATTTTGTATCAAATTATGGATATTAAACGTTTTTAGAATGATAATTTAAATAGAATTAAAAAAAATATTTCGATATTTTTACAATGTTAGATTCATAGATCCAGAGAAAAGTTTGATTTAATTTAAAGAAATGTTTCTCTGTTTTGCAGTACGAAAGAAAAAATTTTATTGATTTGAACGTCATTTCTTTGATTTGAACATAATTTCTTTAAATCAAATAAATTTTTTTATTTGATTTAAAAAAATTATGTTTAAATCAAAGACATGACATTTAAATCAAAGAAATTTTTTCTTTAACCATGGCAAAGAAACATTTTTTTAAATCAAAGAAATCTTTCTCTGGGTGAATCAAATTATCCCTAATTTGGGTTATTTTTAATCATATCTATAAAATTTGCTATTACTCTTTGTATCTAATATGTCGTTAATTTTACTAAAACAGTGGAGTTAAACAATTTATTCAAAAAAAAAAATTACATATTAAATTTGATTTAAATTTATTATTTAAGTATATACGTTAATATGGATGTTTACTTTAAAACTAATTACAGAAATGGAGTGATTTACATTTGACAGAGATGAAAGTTGAAAATAACAAAATATTATTTATAACTCAAAGGATTAGATTACCTTTTCTCCTTTGATATCCAACAGTGTATAATAGATGTTAATTTGTAATTTCTCATATGTTTGTGTCATACAATAATATTATATGAGCATTTTTTATTACAATAAACATTTTTTCGCGCGCATTGTTTTCATATCTCGAAAAGAAAATGAATGAGAAATTATTTTACTGATTTGTCGTTTGAAACATCAAACGAATCAGAGTCTATTTTCAGAGAGCTCTTCGCCTGTGTGATGCTCGAGGCGTCTCTGTTCCAATCATTTTATAACTCGATGTTCAGATGAAGCAAAATCGAAGATGAGGTCCACTTTGGCATTATTTGACGCGTAAT
The DNA here is from genome assembly GCF_001594045.1 of Atta colombica. Lineage (NCBI taxonomy): Eukaryota > Metazoa > Arthropoda > Insecta > Hymenoptera > Formicidae > Atta > Atta colombica. Next base: position 1,428,048 of record NW_017259306.1, on the reverse strand, counting down.
CGGCCGCGACTACAACCGGCTGTCTCTTTTAACCACCGTCTTGTCTATGCTTTTCTAAATTATAGTGTATCAAGTAATGGCTCTAAGTAAGAGCTATTACGAGCCTATAAAAATTCGCTAACTCAACGCTAGCACGTTATTTCTGAAGTAAATATCTTGTATCATGCAGTTTCCTCCGATTCCTCTATTTAGGAAAATGGTTCGTATCATATTTCCAGTTGTTCGAACAACAATTCGAATGTGTGCGTGGAAGGTTCGTGTGCGGAAATAATCATTGCTTATCGTTTCAAAGCTATGGTAACATTAACGATGTACATTTACAACGTCACGTAAACAATAATAACTAAATATTTTGCTTTCGCGTTGAAAATAAACTCGCGAGCTTAATAGTATGCATCGACGTAATTAGCACGTAATCACAGTTCACTCGGCAGATAAATTGAAACGCGGCTATTTTCGTTTCGAACGAAATTACGCGGCGAAAATCGTCTCGTGATTTCTCAACCCCGTTCAATTTCTTCGAGCGATATCTCGCCCGTTCTATGTTCCTACTGGCGTCTTAATTGCACCCATTCTAGAAACGCCATTGAACGGAAACACGAAGAAAAGGAACGGCGAAAACGTGCGAAAGAACTTGCAGCTGCACGATTCCTAAAAGGAGTATACGGTACAAAATACAGCACCGACTTTTTCGCGCCGATTGTACGTCAAAAATTTTTCACTCGATAATTGGAAAAAACGCGCTCCATTAGCTTTCACGATATATCGCATCGGCGAGAACTGTTTATTCTTCTATTCACAGATGATTTATCACGACTCACGGCTGTTGTACTCGGGAATTTTCGTTCCTAATTGAAATCACTTTTTGTTATAGAAAAACGAATCATTTTTCTCGTATATTTTATGTGTATATGTATCTATATGCTACAACTTTCCTATTTGTCAGAAACATTCGTTCGATAACTTGCAAAAAAATTTTCTAGTTGCATCGAAATGATCATCAGAGCATATCATAGTGAATCCTATCCTATAATACATTTCCATACATCAACGTCAATCTACGCAATGTTTGCTATAAGCCATTTATATACTATTTTATATTTCCGGTGTTTTCATTCTGGATGATTTTTCTCATGTAACCAACGCATCCCCAGGCGCGTTGTTTTAATTCGCGACGTTTTCAGTATAACGAGAATCAGGGAACGCGCGGAGAACCTAGCTTCACGTTATTTTTTCTCTTTCTCCTTTTCTTCTTTTTTTTTTAAACATACACCCTCGACGTTCGCAGTGAGCGAGAAAGAAAAATACGCCATATACGGCGGTAATTCGTATCGGAGCGAAACGTTCGTCGGCCTATTATCTCGCGAAATTTCGAAGAAAATGGCGAGGCAGTTCTCTCTCTTTTTTTTCTCAAGCAGCACAAAGGAGCGCTCACCGCTGTTGTAAGCGTTCGCAGCACCTCGCGCGCCCGAGGCCGGCCTGTATTAAATTAGATGGTGACGTGCTCGGCCGGGAGGATCTGCGGCGCGCGCGATGCTGCGGCGGCACAGCGGAGCTCATCAAGACTCGGAGGCCCATTCAGCCGGTCATTGTCTGCGGTAATGGAATGTATTAATATCGGAGAGCCCGCGGGGCCGTCGACCAACGCTCCGTGTATATACCCCGGCTTGGTGCCGCGCGCACCCGTTCGGTTCTACAACCGCGGTCTGCTGGTCTGGGATACGTCCCGTGGGATGGAATATTCGTATAAACCGCCGCTGCACTGTAAACCGCTAGCGAATACCGGGCCCCACGCATTAATATCTAAACGTGAGAGCGCGAGAGTGAGAAGCAGAGAGAGAGAGAGAGAGAGAGAGAGAGAGAGAGAGAGAGAGAGAGAGAGAGGGGTAGAGAGCGAGGTCGAGAGGGTGAGGAGATAGTTGGCGCACGTACTCTGCTAGTTGCATCTCGTATTCATGCATTGCACCAGCGGCTACCAGAGGCGTTATACGACCAACCCTTTTACCACTGGCCAGGTGTAATATTCTTTTTACTTCAAGTATGATACGTCAAAGGTCCTTTTGTGATAATTGCATTAGAGAACGGGAGGCTCCTGTGAGGCATGTCCGCTGAAGGCTCTCTGTTTTGCGCCATAGTCATTTTGCAAATGTTTGTGAGGTAGGAGGAGGGATACGAATGTGGCGAAACAGTAGGCAAAATGTAGAGGGCAATACAGGTGGAAATTAATTTGGAGAATGAAATTAATTCTACCGTCATGCTTCATCGTTTATTAACTATGAGCAAAAAATTACGTTAAACGTATACTCGTAATTAAACTCATACTGAAACATTAACTTGTTGGGATATTTAACGGAAGTTTTTAAGTTTTTTAAGTCGGCGGCTGGCTAACGTTGTCGTTGTCGTAAATAATTACAAGCGCAAACAGCACGGTCAAGGGACGCATCGAATAATGTCGTAGAAATTATTAACGCAGAACAGAACGCACGGCAGTATGTAAATCCCCGATCGGCTGTAAATTCATGTTGAATAATTTTCGTCAGCCGCAATTAAAAATAAATTCGTTTTTAAACCGAGGAATAAACTGGCGCTCAGGGAGAACGATCAATTTAATAGCTCTATAAATATTCATTCCGCACGAGAGCAAGTGCCAAACGAGAAACGATAGCTATCGGAAAGATACGCGGATTACTTAATTATACGTTGTTGTACCGTGAATTTATTCTCGCGGAGGATAGGCGTTAATTTATAATTAGATTTCATAAGCTTTCTCTCGCGCCCACCCGTTGCCGGTGCTGAATTTTTTTCTTTTTACGCGGCTTGACGATAAGAGATGTCGACTAATCTCTGTTGTCTGCCCTACGCGCATAAATGGGGTTAAAGCTACGCCTGTTAGATTAGAAATAATTACGTTCGCAACCGCGTTGTTCTCTTTGTTTGCGCATAATAACGTCTTTCGCCATAGACTTATAAACCTGATATTCCGGATTTTACGTATTAACGAACAGCTGGGCGTTCCCTTTAGTAATCACGTGTGCGTCACAATTAACACAAAAGGCGATATATTTACTTCGTCTAGACACACAGTCTTTATTTTTCTTTTAAAAACTCTCTAAAAATATGGCGTGGCGCCCGGACTCGTTACATCTTGATAATAAAAACTATGATGTAAGAATATCGTCTTTCATTCCCGTGAAGACTTAGGCAATGATCAATCAGAAATTGAGTTCAAAATATAAATAAGCCAATATAAGGTAAATATATATATATATACTGTTAGTGAATGATTCAATTATTGGACAAAATGATAAAAATTTTAAATCTTAAGCTTTTATAATATGAATCTAAATAAATTCTTATTAAAGTTATAAAACAACGAATTTATTTCGAATTGTACGTATCATTAAAAACGTAATTAAAAAAATTTTTATAATTTTGTCCAATAATTGGGTCGTTAACTGTTCATTAACTAGTAGATTTATCTTACAGCCGCTATTAAAAATTTACCACCAATAAGAAATTCACTCTAAAATTATATTCAACTGTTATTATACTCAATGAAATACAATAAGTCTGTTTTCTATGGTTAAATTAAACGGAGAGAATTTTCTTTTAAAATTTATCCTGAAAATATAATAGTTGTGATACAATACAATATTTTAAAGATTTTTTACTATATACTTCAGTAAAATTAATCAAACTTATTTTATACTTTATTGCGATTTTATTAATAATAAAAGAGAGAAATTTACATTAAAATTCTTCGAAATACAATGTTGTCCCACGACTATCGTATTTTCAGGGTAAATTCTAAGAAAAAATTTTCTCCATATAGTATACACTTTTGGAATTTAAAGTGAAAAATATACAGATATATTTTTGGTATTTGGGAAAAGCGAGGAAAGAGAGTTCTAATACAGTCTAATGCAGGAATAAAAAACAGGAATAAAAAACTTATATATCTTTACATTATGAATAAAAACAACGCGACAAAACCGATTTTCTATCATCTTTATGAATATTCCGATTGAAGCCTAGTTTACGTAGGGAAAGACTGTTGGGCGAAAGACGTGGTTGGGATCAATTTTTGCGCGTGTCCCGTGATATCGGCGGCGTTATGCCGGTCGCGGATGGATCGAGCGTAACAGAAGGCGCCGGTAGATATGAGTGATCGATGGCGATTCGGCAGACTATCCGAATGAAAAACTGTCGCTTACCGTGCCAGGTGGGGTCCGACATTTCCGGTGTCGAAGCTGGAACTGGCGTTGATATCCGTGTCCGGGATCGTCCCGGACTCCATGCCGAGCGGTGCGATGCATTGGGCTGCAACAAACGAACGTGGCGTCGCTGAGGTTAAAGCTTTGAATTTATATGCGCCTATCCTATATCCACGTCGGCGTGCATCACGGCCGGATCATAAACGGCTAAATAACCAGCTAACCGAGATGGATCTATGCGATAGCCGGTTTACGTTCTCGGAGTACGACTGCCTGTCGTGCGGGTGGAAGTTACGGTTTGAGGGCGAGTACCTGCGAACGGGGGAGGTAGAAAGGAGGGCCGTCTCAACGTTCTCGTATCTTCTGGTCCGATCTAATTGTTTCATAGATGAACACAGCTGCCTTGCGAGTACTGCTGCCGTCTGCATCGTCGGCGCTGGAAATGGGATATCTTTCGCGTACGTGAGATAGCTCGAGCGGAATATATTTATTGTACCGCTGTGTATAATGTCGATCGCGCATTGCATTCCTCGGGGACAGCGACGAAAAATGACGTCGACAGTGCAAAGCTGAGAAACAGCGTGAATTGCGACAATATTACAATTTTTACATGGAAAGAATAGTTTTGATGGAGTATCTAAAATAATTGATAATATGATATGAATTTGGGCCGATGAGAATAAACCTATTTAAATAAGAAAATTCCTATATTCAGTTAAAGTGAATCCTTTAATGCTCTACGAATTTATATACTTATTTGATTCTGCAAACTGCGCGCCGAAGTTATGAAACAAAATCATGAGCAGAACCAAAGTAGTACTATTTATTTAGCGTAAAGCGGAGTAATTTGGACTAAACATACAAAACACATACTATTCCATCAATAACGTATGTTTTGTATGTTTAATTAAATAAATTAAATAAATACACTATGCTCAATCTTTTATATAATTCAAAATTTCTATCAAACTATCTAAATTATCTCATTTTATTCTATTTAAATGACAAGCAATTTAATAATTTTTGATGCTAAAAAACATCTTTAGAATATTAATAATCAGATGTTAATGAGAATCTTAAATCTGCGAATAATTTTATTGCAAAAAATGTCTCTACCGAGATTGCGATATTTGTCGCAACAATCAATAGCTAATATGCAAACGTATTTCAAGGAGATGTGTGATAAATAAAATAATTGAGCTAGATACACATCTGAAAATAATGTTGAAAATAGTTATATAGAACACTTAAATATTGATGATAAGGCTGTAAAAAGTTTTAATATTCTAGCAACCAATTTAAACGTCCTAGTTATGGTCCAGACAAAATTATTTTTAGATCTGTATCTAGCTAAATTTTTAGATACTTTAGCAAAACCATACTTTCCATATATATTTGAGGTGGTTTAATAAATTTATAGCGTTTTTAGGCGTGGTCGTCATTCGACTTTACAGGCTCTGTCTTATCGTCGTGACTGCACGCTAATGAGGATCATAAAACGCTTTATCTTCCGGAGATTTAATATCTGAAAGGAATCCTCTCCCATGCACAGATCGGCTAGTCTCGCGTCTTCGTCCCCACGAGCACCAATGACAGGGTTAAGGGTCATCGAACAAACGATACCGTCTACTTTGCATACATTACTCCGACCTCTCCGGCGCACGCATTTTCAAGAGGCGTTACGGCGGTCGTCCGGTTGTGCAGTAAAGTTTATACAAAGTATGACGCATGTATGTATTCGTGCCATCCGCGTCACGGCGATATCATTAGGGACGACAGTAAGGACCCGCGACATTTCGCATTTCTTGTTTTTAAGGCACTATTAACCGCCCACGCCTTATCGGTCATTTATCTTGAGAACGTGAGACAGAGCCACGATTATCCGGCCACGAGCATATCGGTCGTTCACTTCGACGCAGACCGGATACTTCGTCGCGTGTACAAAGTCAAAGCTAGATAAATTCACAAACACGTGTACGGTATATTCCGGATTCTTGTATTCAACAAAGGAGCGCATATTGTATAGCGTAACTATTCCGGATACGACAACTCGAACGTCCGCTATGCTTGCAGAGCATGTCTCGTATATGCATGATGCAACACGGCATCGATTACGTTTACACGTCCAAGTAACGATACCCATTACGCGATACGGAAATTGCTAAAATTTGAAGTAGCCCGAGCAGAGGTCGTACAACGTAACAGTACACGGTAGCCGACAACGATAATGCCTAATGCCCGGATATCGAGTGCAGAGGCAACGCGAATATAGCTGGGCGTTCGAAGAGATCGTCGGTTGGGGCGTGAGGGAGGATGCAGCTTCGTACCGGGGAGTGTAACGGAAGGAATCCGCGCTAAGCCAACGAACAGAACGAGCATGTAGGTGGCCATTAATACCGGTGAAAGTTTGCAATGTTCTTCCGACGATACTACCCCGCCTCGTAATTCTGCGCCCGGCCGGCGCGGCGTCGTTGTGAAATGTGTATTTTGGTCTTACGTTTTAATCCAACGTATTTTATTGCCGAAATGGAATCTCTACAAAACGTGATCTCTGTAATTCGCCGACGCGGTTTAAGAATATAATGCTCGCAATTTGTGCGACACGCATTTCTATGATGTACAATCGGATCGATCGGTCTCTTCATGAGTTTATAACTAGAATAACTTGGGCGAGCTCTGTTATTTGCAATCCGCGGAGAGAGATGGTCGGAAATGATATTGGAGGAATATTCATCGAGGTACGACGCGTAGCTAATGTACGTCGCGATTTCGATCGTAATCGACAAATGGAAAATTGTACGCCTACAAACGCGACGCTTGTCGCGTTGGCAATCGGCAAAATGGTCGATCGGATTAATCGCCGTTATTACTAACAGGGCTCTTCTCGTCATATCGCGATTCCGGTGCTCTAATATATGTATGTTCAACTTCCTTTGCGCTGGCCGATTAGAATCAACGGCAAGAGAGTCGAGTCGACAAAGGGAGGAAACTGCGATCGACGCGAGTATTCGCGTGGACTGGTTGTTGTTATTAATGAAGGTTCTTCTGATATGTCCACCGCTAATATATGTCTTCAAATTCCGCGAAGTGCACCGACATCGTTAGTGGAAAAGTTGCGTCTCGCGGTCCAAGCGAGAACACGAAGATCGTCGCGGTGGGTCGAACCAATGCGATGGTGAACTTGGTATTATTATTAATGAAGATCAGCTCGATTCATCGCGATTCTATCGCTAATGTATGTCTACGAATTCAGTGGGGGCAGTGCGAGAGGACGATTTGAATCAATGGTAGGAAAGTCGTGCCAACAAAGGGAGGGAATGCTCGATCGAGATCTTTTGGCTGGCCAACATGGTGAGCGAATCTATTATTATTAATGAAGGTCCAGCTGATATATATCGCGTGTATCATGCACCCTCGCCGGAATTCTCACGACCGCCCGTCCTCGATAAAGTTCGACCGATAGAATCCGTTTCCTTTGTCGGCGCGTCCAGTCTAACGAATCACTGTGAGATATCACACTTGATCGTAAATCGATCATGAATAGGGGTGAATAAACACGACACCCTCGTGACTCTTTCGAGATACCAATCTCCCTTCGTTAATCTTCGAGACGTCTGACGTGCAAGACGCTTCGCATGATTTCATCTTTGGAGGATGTCCAATAAAAGTAGTTCATCTTTAACGGGTCTTTACTCAAGAAAAACATCATCGATTATTTTCCGGCTATTGGCGTTAAGATAAATTACGGGGAAAGGAAGGAAATCGCTAAGGATACAGTTTGGAAGGGTTTCGTGAGGGCGCAATTATTAAGCTTTCCATTATCACGGCTACGATGCGATTTTTCTCTCCTACGTCCGGAAATCTATTTCTATTAAGCTGCTTCTCGCAAACAGGGCTTTGGAAGAGAGCGATTCCTTATTATTAATACGATAGAATGAAATACTCCGCACGATCTTGAAAGTGGGGTCCTATGTGATTCTTATTGATTTTTTAATAAGACTTCTTTTTTTTTATTAAAGCAGATATATTCCAACTAGTTATGTAGATTTATTATTAATTAAAATTCTGATAACGCTGATTGAAGTTGTTAAACAAATATCAATTTTTGATTGCGATTTTTTTATAAAAAATATGAATATAGTTAAAATTTAAATAAGATAACAGAATCTACACTATTAGAAATTTTGTTTTAAATTAATTTTAAATAACATATTATATATAATGAATGTTTGTGGAAGAAATAGATAACTGAAAAGTAATGTATGATTTAATTTAACTGAAAATTAAGTTACAGCAGTCTTAAATGTAATGAACATTAAATGTGCATTAAATTTAATGAATATATAATGTCATAAAAATTAATATATGAGTTAATAAAATGTAAGAGATTTGTGACTGAAAATTAATAAACGTGTTAATGAAACATATTAAGAAACATATAATTGAAAAGTAATGAGCGATATAAATCTAAGTTACAGGTTTCTTAAATGTAATGAACGTGGGCATTAAATTCAATGTAATGTCATAAAATTAAATTTAACTTGTGTAACTTAAAAGTACATTAAATTTTATAATATTATTAATTATTTCAATTACGATTAATTAAGATTTAAGTATTAAATTTCAATACACTTAATTTTTTAATTATTACAAACTTAAATCTCTAATTGACATAAATAATCTTTTCAGTTATAGAGAATTTAAATTTCATTTATCAGTATACACTAAAAGTAAATGAGATTTAAGAATATTTCTAATAATACATATTAATCCTTTACTATATTTCAAAATCTTTACGATAGTTCGTTGTTCATTTACATTATCAATAGACAATATATTTCTTCTCGGCGATATAACGTTCAGATTCAGGTTTCACCCATTCACCCACTCGAAAGTACCTCCGAGGTATCGCTAAATATAAACACACACGACTCGAATGATAAGACACAATGTCTTGAGATAGGTACATAAGATATCTAATGACCAGGGTCAAAGCCGATCCTGGATCGAAAGTTCGTCGACTGCGACGGCGTAAGTTCTGGGGTCGCGCTACCACCGCGTCGTTAATAACTTATAAACGAAACAACCTGCGCGCGACTCCAAACCAAGGAACTATAGTCGAACGAAGTTTCACGACGAGACGCACGACGACGGGTACTATAAGGCCTGCGGATTAGAGCTTAGGAAACTACTTACAGAGGTCCACGCCGTGGTAAGCGGGGGCGAGCGCGAGCAAAACGACGAAAAGGTGGACAGCAGGTGGCGCCCTTCTGGCGAGGAAACCCAAGCTTTTCACCATAGCTCCCTTTTCCTGCGAGGGCTTTACCCTCGCCCTTTCCTCACCGAGACTCCCGCCGTGCCATTTCTGCCTCGTCAACCTGAAACAAAAAAAAAAGAGTGCAATCATTATGTCATGTTTGACGATAGTCGAGTTGGATAGGCGATCGACAAAGCGAATTGTTTCGTTCACTGCTCCCGAAGAACAAGTTCACCTTGGCGGAGAAACGACGCGCGTAATTATCACACAAGAGTATCATCTTGAATGCTACATTGAAATGTGAAACTGATTTCATGTATTTGATAACTGTAACTGTGTGGCCTAAGAGAAACGTTTGAAAGAGATACATTTAAAAGATATTTTTATTAAAAGAAATCTATTACGTAAAGACATCTATTCTATTAAGAGTTCTATACTATCTTATTTATATAATTGTTATATAAAATAGTTTCACATATTATATTCAAAAATCTATTGAATTTCGTGACAGTCGAGTTTATTTAGCTCAATAATTTTTTAATTTAAAAATTCTGCAGAGAATGATGCACGAATGACATTATGTCTTCATGTAGATCTAGTCTGTAATCGTTATTCAATTTTCTGTCGATTATTCGCTGCACGTGGAATCATTTCCTTCCTGTACGATCTGAGGAGCTAAACTTCCTGCGACTTCCATGTCATGTATTTTCCAGGAAGGAACAGCACGAGAATTGCGACGCGTTAGTTTTACGTAAAGATGTCTCGATCGTAGTCAGTAATTTTTAACTCACATCGATTCAACAAAGTTTACTTCGTGAGCAGAGATCGAACTCGGAAAGCAACAAGGAACGCTCGAGAATAGCGTGGTAAAAGCTTGTTATTGGCTTACGAGTCTATCAGCTCCGATAATGCGTTATTCCCATTTTGCGCAAACTCTGATACACGTCAGACATGTGCATGAGTGTAACTTGGTTGCA
>NW_017259306.1:1413191-1417500 GCF_001594045.1 Atta colombica | reverse complement strand
CTCTCTCTCTCTCTCTCTCTCTCTCTCTCTCTCTCTCTCTCTCTCTCTCTCTCCTCTCTCTCTCGCTCTCTCTCTCTCTCTGTCTCTCTCTCTGTCTCTCTCTCTCTCTTTCTCTCTCGATATCTCTGAGAAAGGTGTCTCAAGTTTGATGAAGTATCCGTTGGTAATTACGCCGACGGTGAATAAATAATGTGCGAGAACGATAGTAAGAAGTCGCTCGGTCGTAGGCCTCGCGTGTTCCGCATTAAACATACATACCGCAGCTTATAGCCGCGAGACGGTGCACAATCTGTCCTACGGCGTGCGTCGTGTCATCATTTCTCTCTCTCTTTTTTTGTAAGACGAACCGATAAGAGCATTCTCACTTGCAAAGTCCTTCACAGCTGCGTGATCGTCGTACTCATTGTAGGTCTTATTTGACTTCAAAGTAGCAATAATAATACTTGTGGCCTCCATGTATCAATGATGATTATATCAAGCATGTATCAATGATGATTATATTAATAAATTTATATTTTCTGCAATCGTGCGATGGAATATTATTATGAGGTAAACGAGTTCGAGTATTTTTCTTTCTGCGCAGAAATTAATCTTTTCTTATTAATAATTAAATTATGCGATTTTATACTTTAGTTTGCAAATAAATATCTTCTTTTCTTCGCTATTTCATGAAAATTTATATCTGAAATTAATATACATACGGTGAGGATTATTTGAGTTGAAATATGGTGGGAGAATATTTTTTTTTTTCTAGCGTAATTGGCAAAAGAAACTGTAGTAGCAGAAGGATTAAGCAAATGATAGAGCGAGTTTCTCAACGAGCATAATTATTGCCGCAACATTTAATTAAGCGTAACAATATACGCTATAAGACCCACTGATTAGTAAAACGTCATGACGAAACACCCCGTTTCTCGCATAAACATTTAATCTCCCTAAGCACTAAGTGTTAAATTAGAAATTATCGGAAAACGGTATCGTTTATACATCGAGTCGCCATAAAAGCTTTATCTCCTGATTGTATTCATGAGGGACTTAACGCTCGCGATGCGCTCCGTCGAAATCAATTCCCCTGGACGCAGTAAGTATTCTGGCGGCCACAAAATTATTCATCGATTGTTTTCTTTTCATCTCGCGGACTACGGAGAGGACAGATTATCGCGCGATCGTTTCAGGCAGGTGCCATTTTCTCGTCGTCGCAGTCCTTTTGGATGGCCGGCCAGCGTCGTCTACCACGGGGAAAACGAGAGATTTCGCAATTATTATGCCGTCGACGTGACGAAGGAGATTCCGTTTACGATCAGTACGTTTACGATACGCACGCACACGTACATCTATATATTTTATGCACTCACCCCGTGGTTTGTGCACGCGGACGGCATGCGTCCGCACGCGTGCGCACGTATACGAGCTTGTTTAAGCCGCGATGTAAGCCACGGAGGCTTCGCGTGATATCCTAGTTCAACGTCGAATCTCTTCGTTTGCATAGGAATGAGTTTATGCAGATTAATACACGCGAGACGTCCGTGTAGAGTATGCCACGTGGGATGTAGCGCGGCACCTACACGAGGCTACGAGTGTATATGCATATTTTATTGACGGCATTGCACTTACGGATTTCCAATCGCGCAAACGCATGCCACACACGACGCAATTCCATCACCATTCGTGAGCCTTTGTTAATACTTAAATTCATACCAAATGATGCATCCAATTTGAGTTATTTTTAATTGTTGCTGTAGGTCGCCATTACTCAATATCGTCGTTAAATTGAAACAATGAAGTTAAACAATTTGATTCAAGAAAACATATTTTTGATTCAAATTTAGTTTATTATTACTATACGTGCATACGTTAATATGAACATTTACTTTGAAACTAATTACAAAAATAAATTACTTTACATTTTGATATATATATATGGAAGTTAAAAATAACAGAATAATATTTAATTCAAGAGATTAAATTACTATTGCTGCTCTGATATTTAACAGTGTACCTGCCTCGATTCGATTACTTAATATCATTTAATTTAATTTATTTCTAATGCCGATAGAAACGCGAAACATGATAACGGGTTGTCTCGTTTTGCTAAGTAGTTATTAATTTCATTTCCAATATGCAGCTCCGAACAGCCTCTCATAAATGTTTAACAGCTTCTATATAATTCTATAATTAATTCAATATTATTTATGAATTTGTGGCAAAATATGTTTTTATCGAAAGATAATATCGCGGTATCTCAGATCGGCGTAATTTATTGCATATGGAATAATATGTTATTTAATTGATATATAAGGAAGTATCATCTGTATGACACGTAATAGAACTTAGAATGCATTATTATTATTAACTATTAACTAATAATTACGAGTTTCACGAGATATGCTTGTTTGCCTTTTTCCTGTCGCGAGCTCTCTGAAAGAAATCGCTCCCGACAAATCGTCGAGTTGACCCTAATTGCGTGGAAGCCAAAGAGAAACCATGTCGACGACGTGGAGGCAAAGTCCTCTATACAAAACGAAGCCAATGAATTTAGTAATCCGCTCTGTCGGTGAAGTCGTTGTCCAGGATAGATACGCGAAGCAGGATGTCTCGGTGGAAAAGCGATCCTTATCAGTCGTAAAAACATGTATGCACCGACTGTCGCAGAGAAATACGAGCTAACCGCGAACATAACCACGCCCGACGAATGTCAGTTAATTATCTGTAAAGTCTTGGGGAGAGAAAGAGAGGGAGAGACAGAGAAGATTCGTTTTTGAGTGCGATCATTTGTTAAGCGTGGGCGAATCGGACACGCTCGTGAAAACAAGAATGATATCTCCCTTTTTGTCGAATCGAAAAAATGTCGCTGCTGTTTACGGATCCTGAGAGACTGTTAGCTCACGAGAGACTCGTTGTCGAGCCAGATGAATCGAAAGATTATAATAAGATCCTGTTAGATTCTTTGTGAAGATTCTTTGTGAGTCCAGCCGAAAATATCAATTTTATTTCGTAAGTTTTTTATTCATTAATAGCATATATTTCATTCATTATACATTAATAGTATATAATAGTGTAATATTGCAGTAGTATTATTAACGACGAGTATTAATCAATAGAATTGTATATAAACTGTAAAAAAATTACATGTATTATAATAAAATTATAACAACAATTACAACAAATTCTTACATGTAAAATTACAACTATAATAGGTAATTTTGGGATCCACTCTTAAAGGTATATATTCACATATATTTAAAGTAAAATAACTTACAAAGATTACATGGATTTACCTGCAAAATTTCACGTGAATGTTTGTCACATCATTTTTATTCTGAAGTATTCACCAGGTATGAAAATTGTAAATCCGAGAAGATAGCGTATTATGCGAAGAGCAAAACGCGGTAGAAGACGCGAGCGAATTTACGGATTGATCTCAGCCATGATCCTCGTGTCGCGTTCGAAGGCACGCTTCGATGATTCAGATCCATTCTAGTTAGGATTTCGCGTATCCTTAGCTCGACGAACAGAAGCAACAGAATCTGTATGCAAACATGAGCGGCGTGCATTTTGTACTTCTCTTAGAGATACTGCGTTATACGATTGAATTTTACTTAGCCATTCATATAAATAAATTCTTCTTTGACTTTAACGTGACTTTTACAAATGAAAAAATTATACATTGTCATTTTTTTATGTATATAAAACGATATAATGATATACTTTTTTTATTCAGCTGACTGCATAAGACGGGGTTTAAAAATTGTTCGTACGAGATTCAATTTGCTTCTATTCTTCTGTTTTACTGAATTCAGTTACTCAGTGAGAGAAACTGAAATACAAGAAATCTTTCTGAATGTTCACCGTTCACTGTATCGACAGACGTCGCAGATAAGATAACCTGGAATTATAGAGGGCTTTATTCGAGGATCGTCTATCACGCGACGTTTGGATTTATTACGCTGTATGTAGTGGCCAGTCGACTTTCCATTTATCAGAATACGATACCTGTAGCATTTCGGGCGCGGATGGCCGTGCGAAACAACCGCAAACTTCGATCTGCCGCGAACAAATGGAGTTTCGCGAAAGAAACGGAAAAATCACAATGGAAGGCAGCGTCGGATGCTCCGGCATTCCCTTCCTATTGTCCGACGACTTGTGAAAAATGCGCGCTGATTTTCCGTAACAATGCTGACGAAAGGAGGATTTTACTGATCGCAGCCAGACTAAAGAGACCGTGAGATATTCTGGCTGCATCCGAGGTGATATCCCAACCGTTTATGGATACAATGAATAACATATAACGTATAATATATTTTAGGAA
>NW_017259306.1:1396831-1413091 GCF_001594045.1 Atta colombica | reverse complement strand
GTGTGTATATATATATATATATATATATATACACATAGAATTTTCCATAATGTACTCTCCAAATCTAAATCAGTGGATAGTCACTGATAATCGGTGAATAAAAACGAAAGATCCCTAGCTAATCTTTATTATGTGATTTAACTAATCTTGTTTTAGTGCATAAATTCAATGAATATAGTATTAGAAGATTGAAATTAACGTGCAAAAATCAGTATTTTAGTTACATAATGTTCAAATATTCTTCCTTTTTGAACTTCTGATTATTCAGTGCCAAGTATGCCACTGAGTAAAGTGACTATCTACTGATTCAAATTTAGAAAGTATATTCTAATCCTTCCTATAATTTTTAAAAAATGTTTTATGCAAGTTTTTCACGTGAACTCTTCTTTGTGAATGAAACGAGATAAATCAGAGAAAGATATAAAAAAATATGAAGTATCCTTGAGAAAAATTCCCAGTAATTTAAATAGATACATTTCTTGAAAAAAGATGAAAAATACAACAGTTAAGCGCCTGTTCGCCATAGTCGAAAGTGGATATCCATGGTTTTGATTTGTGTGACTTCGTTGTTTTAACGTGGGACCACTCGATGTCCCTCGAGTGGAAAAAGCTAGAAGATGTTCATCGTCGAGAAGAAGACCCTGTATGGGATGTTCATGCAATTCTTGTCGTTCTAGGATGTCTCTCTTTACCTTTGCCAACGAATCTCCCGAGATTTTGGTTTATAAAAATACTAAAGTAAAGTCGTCCAATAAATCCTTGGTTGTCTGCACGTCCATTGTACATTCCGTTTCGCCGCTACATGTACGTCAAAACTAAACTATGAAATTCTTTTTCGTAGAAAGAATACAATATTTCTCTACATAACTTATATAAAAAAAAAATCTATATTTAGATGAAATTTTTTCCCTGATATATGAAAGCTTCTAATGCTGATAACTATGGTTTACTCGATGCTATAAATGCTTCGAAGTATTTTTTGATTGATCAATTAGTGAAATTCTTTCTTCCAATTGGTTAATCACATTCATTCCTTGAAGCATTTGTAGCGCCAAGTAGACCCAGTTTCATTTATAACGAATTTTTCCTTAGAAAATATTTTCTCGAAGATAATGACAAGACACTTATTCGAATTCTTGAATATTGGTCCTGGCATGTTCGCGTGATTTAAATTTTATGAAAAGACCGAAAGCTACACATACATCAAACTGAACTTGTTCCCATCACGCCACTCAGGATTATGTCTGATCGTGTAGCGGAGAACAATGCTGTAGGATGATCCAGCACCTTTATAGTTTAAAACGGATCATAATCAGCACTTAAGCCGAGTACTTTCGTGACGGAATGAAGAAGGTAGGTTCGTTCCTCATTGTCCTCGTAAATGATTTTATTTGACCCTCGGATTATCGAGTTGAAAAGGAAAGGCGCGCGCAAACACTCGAGAGGACTGTTTAGACGTTCCAGAGGTGCTATTAAAGTCCATTATTGTAGGCAAGAGGAAAGGATTGGTCGTTAAAGAAACGTTTTGAAAGTTACCGAATGATGCAGCCGGAACGTGTAAAAAGTATGCACGGAGGGTCAATATTTCTTCGGGTCGAATAGCGCGTTTGAGAGACGGCACGTCAAGAATATTACACTTCTTTTTTATTACGCGGCGTTTATTTAAATATCACCGTCAAAGAAACATTACATATATAAAAGTTTTCCTCTGAGAAGGCGCGTGTGTCAGATTTGTCAGTGTAATCGGTAATTAGATAGCCGTATGCGTGATGCATTTTTTTCTGCTACCGAGCGGTTGATGTGGTCGGGTCAACCCGATGATCTCCAAATGATCGATCGTCCGTACAAAGTGCATTAGCATAACTATCAGGACGCGGCTATGCCATGCAGTGACATCGGCATTTGTTCATCTTGGCTTCTAATCTCGCTCTTTAAACGAGTCGTTAGTCTTTCTCAAAGCATATGCCCGCGTCGGTCTAAGAAACGCGCGCTGAATCATTCGGCTGACATAGTGAAAAGGCGAACAAAGCACGGCATAATTCGCAGTTGGGACATTTCCAAGTGTAATTATCCTTATGTCCGCTGAATTACGCGTTGAACCCGCGTACCCAGTACGATCTTTACCACCATCGCGTGTTTAATTAAGCTGGCTCGATAATTTTCCTCCAAATATTTAGAACACGAATGCGCAGTAATACAAATGCGAGAACGCTCTAATCATTAGTCCCGTTACGAGCTTCAACTGTGAAACGCAATATCGTAACGTAGTTGCGTTATACTATGTTAACAGAACACGCACCGCATGCTCGCTTTCATGCACGATTAGTAAACAAATTGACGTTTATTCAAATTAATATAATTCGCTTTGACTCTGTAACGCGTGTTAGAATTACTGCATATGCATACAATATCGTTTCCATGTTTCGAGCTGTTGTTTTTAGTTCCAGTAGGAGGCTATAATCTCGAATTTTATAGGAAGGTCTATTATTAAAAAGCATCTTCAGAAATATGTCAGAATATTATACTCCAATATCGAAATATAAAAAAATAAAATCTTACATTTATAATATAAGTTATATTAATGAATTTCACGCATAGAATTACTTTTCCCCGCTGCTATAGTAATGTACGATGTAAGTAATGTACGACAAAAAATGTCTTACGTTAGAGTTAATAGCCGACATTTTTCAATGTCGCGCGTTAAGGGACGCCTAAAAGCCGATAATTCTGTCAGCGTCAATCAATCTTTATGTTCTTCAACTTACGGGTCGTGTACACAATCCCTTCGCGCCTAATTAATCACTTCTATGGATCGTAGATTTATTTACGAATAACACTGTATAGAACGATGCTCGATTCACGTTCTCTCTTTATATCCGTAGATGCACGCGGCACGTATTAGTCTTTGATGTGATTTATCATTACGTGATGAATGTGCAAGGATAACGAGCGAACGAAAAACAATCATCCAAATGAACCGTAGTTATCTAGAAAGGTTACCCACTGTGCGAGAATGTTATCTATTTTTTTTCTCTTCTTTGCTCTGCATAAAAAATATGAAAAAGCAATATTTCGTCGATATATGAATTAACGAAAATGCTAATAAAGAATATAATTCTAATTATTAAAAAAGATCAAAAATATTCGCTGGTGATTTTGAGACATCCCGTATACAGGGATGAAAAGAATATTTGCGTACGAGCCCCTATCGATTTCGTTACTATTTACAAAAACGAACCTAATGCAAATAAATGGATTTTCAATGAACGGGGTGAGCCGAAAAGTGCATACACCGCGAATCGATGCGCCGCGGGGGACACAAAAGCGGGTGGAAAATCGAACCGTCGATGCACATACATGTATGCGCCGCTTATGCATCTAATGCATATATATATATATATATATAGAGTGTCCCAGAACTGTCGTTACACTTTTATTCAGAGTTTCTCAAGCTATTTCGAGTTGAGAGTAATAAAAGAGAGTGTGAAATAAATTCAACTATTTAGAGATTTGGGACACAAATTCATTAAATAAGAAAGGAGTTAAAAATATTCAACAATTACTAAAACCTTAAAGAATATAAATCGAATTCTTTTTAATATTCTTTCGAAATTGTGAATTCTTAGTTACCTTGAATTCTATTCATTGGTGTCAAAGTCTAATTTTTACTTGCTTTTAATAAAATAGTTATTGATAGTTGGTGCAAAAACGTCCACTTTTTAGATACCTTCGAGTATCTATTGTTCAAAGAATAATTTCGGGACACCCTGTATACGTCTGTTTCTATACGTATATCACTACTTTGTGCAATAAAATACAGTGACGCGCGTAAAACGTCGATGTGTCCGGGAGGGAAGCAACAAAGAACAACAAGCAGCGACTCAAGCCGAGGCGATTTACATGCATAAACTGCAACCCTTGAATCCTCTTTCGTCTATCCCGTGCCGTCCCTTTTCTATCGGCCGTGCCATAATCGTTGCCAGACTGCTTTTACTTTCGAAAAAAATTTGTTATTCAATCATTGAGGTAACACATAGCTCGTAAAAAACGAACGTCCCTGTGCAATAAGTAACTCTTTAACAAGACTTGTTTAAGTCGTTAATCAAAAGGCAAGCGTGTGCATGCAAGTATTGGCGTTTATTTTATAGACGTCCTTAGCTTTCGTAGTATTTCACCGGAACAGCCTGTTATCTTCAAACGTCCTTTAGAAGAGCCAGTTGAGTGATGTCGGACAAGCGAGAAGCAATAAAATCAAAGCGGTCTCTGACTTCTAGTAAAGGAGTAGCACAAGGAATAAAAGAAGAACAAGGTGTAACTGGGAGGAAGGAAGATAAAGTGCGCGCGAAGCAGAAGGGGTATTATAAGATCTCGGGATCGTGCTCTTTGCAGTTTTCGTGCGTTCTTAAAAGTAGTTAGATTTTGTTAGAGTGTGTCTTTTCCTTTTCACAAGACGAAGATATAATAAGTGTACGTTGCTCTGTGAATCCTGTGATAAATTGAAGCCATGTAGAAATCTGTCGTGAACGCATTTTTGCATTCCTGCTTTGTGATATCTTCGCGCGCTAATCTAACTTACATGGACGGCGGAATTTTTTAAAGGGAAAATGACGCGAAAACGTGGGAGAAATTCTATCAGACGTAATGCAAGGAAGGAGATTAACGCGCGCAACGTCTCGTTCGCGTAAAAGTAACAAAGTGAAAGACCGTGGCGGCGGCGAAGTCGAAACGAGAACCGACGTTTCAAAGGGAGGAGAAGCAGCAAGGGGGTTAAACTTAAACCGAAGGCGGGGACTCGCGGTTCTTAAACTCTGCTTTTCATGTCGCCGTCGCGTCTTAATATTTCCGCGCGCTCAGAATCTCGCGCGTTCTCGACGGTGCGGCGTATCCCTGGCTTGAAACACTTGTTTAAACGTCGTCGTGTACAAGCAAACACACGAACAAAGTGCCGTCGAGTGGTTGGAGCACGACTCGATGTCTGAAGGATCTCGCAAACAGTTCATAGGATTAAGTTTATTTTTAGAAAAGACGATGCGTTTGTCAGATTGTTATCTGTGTTATCGAAATTTCATGTTTATTATTAAAACGGAAAATGGGAGTAATAAAAACAATAAAACTAATGTAATGTTATTACTTAGAACTTGGAATAAGATTATCTATTTACATTGCTTAAAATTGTAATGCAAGCTACGCTTATGATAGTTACATGAATCTCTTAATCCGGGTGTTCACCGGATTTTTTTTTATAAACATAAATGGTGGGTGTTTTACACTCTAATTAAAATCATTAATATTAACGAAATTATTAATTATTAATATATTTTGATCACATTATTAATATTAACAATATATTATACATTGTATATTATTCATTTTTTATTTAATCTCAATTGTCTAAAAAAACAAAGTAGAAGTCAAACAAATAAAAAAACAGATTAAGCACGTTCAGTAGATTATTACGATAATATTTCTAAAAAAAATAAAATTTATGTAACACTTTTTTAACGCTTTTGCGGAGTTTTTTAAACTGGAATTGAACATCTAAAGTTTCGTAAAAAATAGTTATTGGGAAAAATGGAAAAAAAAACGTTAAACAGTATCCAGTATACAAAACAATATTTTATACTTCATATTTTTTCGCTGTAGGGATATAAAAATACTCCAGATGACTATTTTTCTGAGTTAAAAACCTCTTAAAATATAGACATTATGACAGTCATATGTTCATCATAAAACTCAAAAAAAATATACCTGCTCTGATTGTGAGAAGGGAAACAATGTTTCATTCATAAATACGATACGTAACGGAGTTGTAACTGGAAGTTACATTGAACTATAAAATAAAAATAGATGAAATTTATAACAATGCCCAGCCTAATTAATATTTACAGGAATAATTATCTACCTGCACATAAAATAATTTATATATTTTTATATATTATTATAAATACTCAAATCCGCAAATAAAATGAAACATGATAATTTACTCATCACTCGGTTGCATCACTCGATGCTCGTCCTCTTAGTTCTCTCAGATTCATTCGTTGTACAACACTCACAAAAACACGGTTTATGACGATCGCGCGTACTAATTATTAGAATAGAATAATTACCTGGAACTTTGTACAACATTCCTCGTTAATCACACGCGACATGGTCTTTACTATTATACGTTGCGACAGCATGTAATGCGAAAAGAATACGAAAGTGGTCGAATTACATGATCCGTTCGACACTCACAAATTAACACGATGGACACGAGAGAGTTAATTTATCGTAGCTGACAACGGCGACAACTGTTAATTGCATGCAGAGGAATATCGCGTATTCTCTTAGCTCTTGACGAGATCGCGTTTCGATGGGTAATGTGACAGTACACAACGGCTCTCTCGAGTCTCACTCGAATAACAACGCAGCTTAGGGGCTTTGCATACGACGATCTTGCATACGCTGTAAAAACAAACATCGTGGCCGTGCCTGTTGTTTTGTCGTTCCGAAATATGTAACGTTTTATAAAATATGTTTACTGAATATTCCGTTCTTCACGTTTCAAATTACTTATTACTAAACGTTTAATACATCACGAATTTTCCGTAATTTTAATTATTATTCGATCCGATTATTCGTACGTTACTCCGCATTTGCTCCGAGATTAATGATAAACAAATTACATTTAACTCAACGAAAGATTCAAAACGCGTTATAGATATTCCAAAATATATTCCAAATAATTCTAATAATTATTGTGAACATTGAAATAATGATTTGTCATTCTTTCAATTGTCGATTCAGTTCAAATAATTAAATTGCACAAAATATTCTTTTAACCTTTAAACCGCCAGAAAACCGATATATCAGCTCGTTTTAATTTCATGATATAGTTAACGTGAAACTATATTTGAGTTCAATTATACCATTCTGAATGTATTGAGTTGTCCGGGAAGTTCGTGCCGACTAACTTATATAATTTAATAAATGTATACTAAAATTTAAATTTTCTGCGTTTCAATTTTCCTTCAACATCGACACGAACTTTCCGGATAACCCAATATATGTAGACAAATCATTCTCAAACTCTCTACGTCCACGTCGTTAGCTCTAGTTAAAGTCGAAGAAGAGTTCTACCCAAGATTTATTTTGCTGCTGTTTTACATGCAATGGCTTCAGCATTCAAACTTATCATTTGCTGACCTCACCATAATATTTAGCTCAAAAACATTACATATACATTATATGTACATTATTTACAAATTTAAAAAATTTTATTTTTTTCATAACCTTTCTCACCGGAAAACTGATATATCGACTCAAGCCGTGATAGAAATATTGTATATTCTTGATATAAATACATGTTTTTGTTACTTTTCAATGAAGTTTTGTTAATCTTTAATGCCGGCGGTCTTAAATAAGTAATCATCGTTTTCTCTTAATTCGCGTTCGAATTGTTAAGCGCGGATGTCAATTGTACCTACAGGCTGAGTTCTCATTCATCAAGAGAATTATCACGTTTGCAGTCTCTCTCTTGACTGATCGCGTTTCGAGTGGTAATACGACGACACACGCAGCGCTCGTGCCGCTACCTGCTCGTTTGAATGGCGTCGCCCAAATGACAACAGGATGCACGGCGAAATTGCTTACACGCGCAGTATACCATAACACAAACACCAAAGCTCTATACGCCAGCTAGGCATTCGCGTCGTGGAATAGATTTAACGTATTTTGAATTAAATGTATTTGAAATACCTCGCGCGCGTTTCTCCAATTCTAAATTAGTTATATAACACGGAATGGCTCACGGCACTATCTGTTCGCTTGAGTTTCACTGTAAATGATAATACAGCGCGCAACAGCATACGTTGTAACGTGTTGTATGTTACTAAATAAACAGATTTCGTCAACCAGTCTTGTTGCCATAAAATGTTTAACGCGGCTAAATAAATATTTAAAATTTTCACGAAATAGTTACATGTCTAATGTATCTTTCGTCTTTATATCTTTAAATTAATTCCTATATTGTAACAATTATTATTTTTTAAATTTGTATATAAAACAGAAATAAAATATTGTATGATTTTAATAAATCACAAAAATAAAATAAAATAAAATAAAATTAAATAAATTAAAATAAAAAATTAAATAAAAAGTATCGCGATTTAATTAAATTCATTTAATCATCACTTATTATTTTGTATATTTTCATATTTTTATGTTCAATAAAATTCGTAAATAATAGTAACTGTTTTTAAATAAAAATTTATGATTTAATATCAATAAAGCTAACAATTTTATTTGAACTGTCTTCAATTGATAATCGTTAATCACAATATAAAAAAAAATTGAGATTCTTGGGAATCCATTATAAAATTGTAAAATTAAGAATGACTTCAAGTTTTTTCTCGACGCGCTATTATTTGTCGCATACCAATAATTAGCGACTGCCAGCCGCGAATTACGAAGGCGAGGGGTTAATATTCCTGTCTGCACAACACGTATGAAATCTGTCGTCGGAACTTTTTTGCACCCGAAAACGAGAAATCGCGCGGCACGATGGTAACGCGAATCAAAGCTATTATAATCCACGGAAGCAGAGCTCGCACAGCTGGCCTAAAAGAAGAAGCGTACGTTCAGCGAAGAATAGATAAAGCATGTCGGGCAGGAGAGGAGAGGCGCCTTCGCGAACATTCTGACTTCTGTGCGCCTCCTTTTCGCTCCTCGCATTCCATCACTCCGCGTCCGGGCGCCTTAACAAGCCTCTAATGAGGAACGGGTGTTACTCGTGTCCGTCGCGGTACTTTTGTGCAATTACCATTTATCACATCTGCCTCTCCACCATTTTGTGCCCTCTCGGTCCTCCTTTTTTTTTCTCCTACGGTCGTCACTGTTCCGTTCTTTTTACGACCACGACGTCCGCCTGTTCTTATTTTCGTTCCACACCGATAGGAAGGCTCTACGATGTCGACGAAGAGACGACATATCCGGTGCGCCACGCGCCGACCTTTCGCCCTAATGCGATGCCGACGAAGGTCGCAGATCGTTTAAAATGTCGTAAATTGAGTTATGTGGATTCCTCATGGATTCCATTAGTTTATGGGCTTCCAAGCTTACGCCCAGATTTATGTATATTCGAGGAAAATATAAGTCACTTAAGTACTAAAGAATAGATTTAATAAGATATAAAAATTTAATAAAATTTGAAGCGATGCTAAGAAATGTCTTTTGAAATTAAAGTCTTTTAAATTCATGAGATTTCTATTATGGTTTTTTATAACACGACACAGAGTGCACAACAATCATGAAATATTGATAATAAATTTACATCGCCGCACATAAAATGTATAACGTTGAGTCACCGATGCAATTAATCTATGTCTTGAAAAATATGGTTATATTCATCGAGATCAACGATCTAGAGATAAACACGCGGAAACATTATTTATGCATGTAAACGAATAAGATAATTACTTTGCGGCATACAGATCCGAGATTTGCGCTGGAAACTCGATCGATCTGTATGTTAACCGTATGTTAATTTGAACGGATCCTAACTATCTTAAGTTCGTTATTCGTTAACGGAAAACTGACCCGGGTTGTACGTCGTTTGTGTTCCAATTAGTTTTGATTTGAAATCGTTATCGGTCTATGCATCATGCATGCTACACATGGAAAGTAAATGGCGTCAAGTGTGTATGGTTTTTATCGTATTGATATTATTGCGTTTTCGTGCTGTTCACATCCGGAGTGATTTCCGATTTCGAATTTTTCTCCGGTCGCGAAGTGTCCTCTTCGATCGGGACGAAAACAAAATGTAGAACGAGGGCAAAAGTAGTAGGAAAACGATAGAAGTAGGTCAATCGTGACCGGGAATGAGCCTCCCACAGTTTTGTCCTCGCACAGTATTTCGTTGGCGTCGAACTTAGGAATTTTCGATTCCCGACGATTTCATTCTAGTCGGTCAAACGGCGGTGTCTGCGTCTTGGCGAAATGTCGGCCAGTTGGCGGACAGTTGGTTCTTGGAAGGGAAGAGGGCGGAAAAATAAAAGAAATCGGACTAAGGTATTGTTTTTTTCCAGCACGGTTATTTCCTCTCAAAATTCCAGAATATAAGGTAGAATTCGAGAAATCTCTTCCCAGTTTTATTCGCTTTGATTTTACAGCACAGCTACCGGAAACGAAACGATCATAAGAAAGCAGGTTGAACATAAAATCGAAAATTATTTTACGTTGTGGCGATCAGCGATTCCGGTGATTGTCGATTTCGAGGATTTTCCTGGACGCCGACATCATTCCTGTCGGTTTGTAACTCTGATCGTAATTCTGGCAGTTAAAACGCTCGCGGAACTGGCAGTCGTTTATTCAGGAAAGAAAGGGATGGCAGAACCAGAATGCAAATTAGATAAGACGGATTCGACGTAATTTTCTATTCGTTAAAACTATCACTAGAAATTCATGAATGCCATATTTATTCATCACGATCAATATTTAAGAATATAAATTTCTCTCTCTCTCTTTCTCTCTCTCTCAGATTATATTTAGATATCATCGTAGTAAAAAAAAATTATAGGAATAATGCATTTTCTTTATAAGAATTATAATTTTTTAAATAGATAAATCAATAGTTAAATTAATATTATGCATTTGCAGATCTTACTCTTTTATAAAATTATTTTCTAAAATAATATATTCATAGTTTTTTTTTTATAAAATATTTAGAATTCGTACTTTATAGATGAGTTTTTTTTTTATATATCTGAAAAAGATGACGCGCTTTCGTTTAGCTCAGTTATTAACACTAATTGAACATCCCATTTATCGATGACAATCAATTTTGAATTCGACAACGTTCTTTCATGCCCGTGATGGATGTTCTATTCTTCGGCACGCGTACAGTTTCCTCATCCGAGGATAATCGCGGGATGGGAAAGGGTGAGAATGTGAAATGGATGAAGTAAGCGGTCGGGAAGAGAAGAGGATGGGCGGAATCTGGAAGTAGGACAAGACCAAATCGGAAATCAGGTTTACACGACCGTTCAACGTTTTTACAATCCGGGGAAACGCGGGGATTCCGCTTGGTTGTCGCTATCGTTCCGGTTGGCTAGAAGCGAACGCCGTTGAAAAGTCGACCGGTAGCCATTTCTTCAGAAACGAACGGAGTGATAAGGGACGCTTGGACGGGAATAGATCCAGGGATTTTCTCGAAACGGTTATTTCCCCGTTCATTAACTTTTACGGACTTCCTCCTCGAGCGAGTTCTTGTTTTTCGCCTGGTGTTTCTGCGACGGTTGCTTCGCGATTTTCAATGGCGTGCGACCTCATTACCGAAATGGCGCTCATTACCGTTGTAAGCGTGGCGGATAAGCGAGGACCAGTCAGAAGGATGCAGAGAGGAGCGTGTCGACTACGAAGTTGGCGAGTTTTGTCACAATGTTGCACACTAGGGTAGGTCCCCATAAAAAGGACCGCTTGCTTAATGACCACCAGTTATTTAGCTGCACATATAATCATTCGGGCGACAGAATGGGAAAAACATGGCATAAGAGGGACTATTGAGACCGAGAATGCCGAGGATCTTTCGACGGATAAAGTTTCGCAAACTGTTCTGAATAAGAGACGAGAGATCCGAGAAAACTCGATGATCATGTATCTCGGTCTGTATACATATGTCTGGCTTTAGTGACGCTTCTAACACGCGGAGATGCTCGAACGATGCACAAAATGATAGTCACACGAGAAATGAAATAAAAAGTTTGGTATACACGATAATGAATACAACTGGATAATTAAGCGGGTGTTTAAATCTTTAAATGCTGCCACCACGATATCTTTATTACGTTAGTGGCGTACACGAGTACGTCTATTTTAGATGAGTGCGACCACCGTTTCTCGTTACTTCATCTGGTGTAATACAGTAAAATAAAATTTATCGTCAGCGGCATGCATATCAACAAATTTTCATTTAGCTGACGCATATCAAGCTCGCGCAACAACGTGCATCATGGTCCCGTCTGCGAAGAGTATATAAAAGCTACACTTCGTGCGCGCGCTCGGTATATATTAAATACAAAGTTCGTACATTTTGTGGATTATAAAAGCAGTAATCTTATCAAAGGTTGTAAAAGTATTTGATTAAAGTTTTTAAATTAATATTTATTTATTAAAACGTTTGAGTAGAAAATATTTCATCAATTAACTAATAAGAGATTAAGCTGAACTTTGCATTTTCCTTCGTTTAATAAAAATATTGATAAAAGAAAATATTGTGTTCAAGATGACAAGCTTTTCTTTCATTCTTGCTCTTTTTGTCTCATTCTAAGAAAGCTTAAAAAAAAATATCCAATCGATCATTACGTATCGAAGATCTCTCCCCTGCATGGAAGGAATCTTTTCGGCGACATTACCGTTCCCTGTAATTCGCGGGACATATTGATAATCAAGATACTAAAGCTGAGAGATTAAACAGGTATACGTGCAAAGACCCCAAGGAAGAATGGCATTTGTGGTGGAACTCCTCTCAACAATGCTTTCCCTTTCTCGTTCCTCCTTCGCAGTTCGCTCACCATTCTTCGTTCGCCGAGCGTCAGCGCGTCGTCTGTGTTAAGTAGCAATAGGATTGTGCAAGGGACTACTCGAAAACATTTGCCCGTTTGCTCGTCCTTCCTTTTGTCGCAATTCATTCGGGCTTCCGCATAATGACGTCTCGCGTCTATAGAGCGTCTACAGTCGCATTTACGAAGGGGAAAGGACGCGTCGCCACGTCATGCTATACCACGTTGCATCGCGTCGGTTTCCGTCTTTTCCTTTTCTGGCGGTTTAATTGTTGCATTAACATTTGCCTCGCGGGTATCGACTTGGCTATGGAACGTCGTCACGTAAATAATACAATTACGGCCAAAGTAACGCGTATCGATTCGTAGTCGTCTCGTCAAGCTAATGGTTCTTTCACCATTTCGTGCCTGCCACCGATTTACCCGAAATATTCAATTTAATGAAATATTTATTTCGTTTACTAGAAATATAACTTGTATTAAGGGAATTGTGTGTTATATATTTTATGTGTTATTTATTTGTATAATGATGGAATAAATATATTTCGCTTTTCTAGTTGAACACATTAAACTTGCAGATATCAATTAGATTTTTTTACCATTACGTAAATGAAATCGATCTAATTTCATCAATAGTAATGAAGTAAATATTAATTTACTGTAGCTATACATGTGCTGAACGTAGTTATTAATTAACTCTACAATTAATGTTGGTGTAACATAATGTTTATTTAAGATAAATAATTTATATGATATTATAAATGTAAAGTCTATGAATACCGTCATATTTGTTGATTATA
Organism: Atta colombica; assembly: GCF_001594045.1. Taxonomy (NCBI): domain Eukaryota; kingdom Metazoa; phylum Arthropoda; class Insecta; order Hymenoptera; family Formicidae; genus Atta; species Atta colombica. The sequence goes on along the minus strand of NW_017259306.1, from coordinate 1,399,752 downwards.
ATGAAAAATTTGTTCGTTAGCCTCAGGTTGCCCCATGCGAGGGCTAATATACTGTAAAGCCAGTTTACCTAGACCAAATTTGCATTCGCGAATAATATGCTCATAGGTTATGGTCGCTATATTTGTAAAATCAAAATACGGCCACGCTGTTATACATAATTTCTGAGGTATTTAATGGTAGAGGCTTGCTAGTGTTTGAACGAAGATTTAACGAAGATTTTTTTTAAAAAAGTAAAGAGAAAGTTATTGCACGAGCGCACCGTTAAACAATACACTTTCATGATTATTCGTAGCGATCGCATAATCGCGGGGGTGATCACTTCCGCAAGACTTCGCGTTCGAATACCCAACGGCTACGCCCATGGTTCGGTACACACGCCTACATGTATGCGGTCCGGTATACGGTCGAATAAACTGGGGAAGAGTTTGTGCAAGCCAGTCTCTCATTAGGTTAGAGCAAATTAGCACGCGAACCCAAACACACACCAGTTAGACCTCGCACACGACCCCGCCGAGGCAACCCGCGACCTCTCTGGGGAGACGTTCCGTTTCGAGATTGATTATCCCCTATCGGCTCGTGCAACGTTTCCTCTCAGCCGAAACTTAGCGGCGCTCGGCATCGATAATGCAGAGAGAACAACCGGCGGTACTTCGGCGGGCAGGCAGTTGTTTCTGGTTTCAGCTGAACAGGAAGTGTGGAGACCATAAATTTTCCCTCAGTTGAGGATCATAGACTGCGCCAAGGATATACAAAGCGAGCATACCAGGTCGGATAAGCTTTTGTGGCACACGGTCGATCAATCGGTGACTATTCCCGTAAGACGCCCTCTCTTCTCTCCCCTGCTCCATTCTTCGAAAAGTTTCAGAGAGTTTGTTTAACTTCCCGTCGCGAAGGTCTCACGTTATCGAGAAGCAAGCGAGGAAGCTTTACCAGTTATGCGGTAATTACTTTCCAAGATATTGTAATCGGTCTTGCGTTTTATTAAATAAACAGCTTATTGTACGTGGTGTAAACCTTTACGAGATTTTATTGCGAAAACTCCTTGTTACCTTTCGCTAACCGGTTCCCTTTTCCGCCGCAACGCGAATTATTATTCACCGGAGTCCTCCGCGGGACAAGTTATTCGCGAATAAAACAAATCTCTCGACTCTACATTTCTGAGGAGATGCTCTAGAAAAAGAGGGGAGGAAAAAAGAAAAAAACGAAACTTCGTCTTTATTGCGTACCGCTTGACTGGACAGGATAGGAAGTAATACGAGAAAGCAGCGACAAAGGGAGACGGATAATTGCTCGGAGGGACACGCAGGAATTCTTCCTCCGCCTTTCGAAAATCTTATGCTGTATGTAATTTCGAGAGAGAGAGCAATACAAACGTCAGTAGAAAAATTAATGCTCGTCGAGAGGCACGTATCGTGGAAGATGACGTTGATAAGTCGCGAAAGAGATATGTGCTCCAGAAATAGCGAGTGGGAAAACTGCGATGAAGGAATAGGGAGTATACTAGAAAAGGGGCCGGAGACTATCAAATCGAATTTCCAAAGCTCAGTTAATGTATACGATTTCCAGAGGGTGAATTACCAAGCAAAAAGCGAGGGATGGAGCGCGAGGGAAAGGTATCCTTGCGACTGAGATCGACCACATAACTTTGAGATTAATTAAATTTAAGCGCTGTTAAAAGGATTAATTAGTAGTACGTACTTCTGCGAGGACACCGAAGCTCGGCACAGAATTATGCCGAGACGAAAGTTTCGCCGAAGAGGGATGAGTCGACGGTTAAAGTTAGGGGGTTCGTTTGCGCTGCCCGAAGCTTGGAGACTTGGACAGTTGATTTCGAGCGAATAGGTTGAGAGTCATATCAATTGCAACTGCAAATGTTTTGTAAAAGATATTTCGAGGAAAATTAATAACTGTAAAGGAGAAGGGAAGATGAACGTATTGCAATATATTATGTATATCTTTTCAAAAATTCTTAATATTTGTGTTTACTAATCAAATTTGTGATACTACTATATTTCATAATCAAATATCAATTTATAAAATCATATTTCGATACCATTAAACTCCAAACATTAATAATGTCACATGCGTATTTCTCGCTGCCGTAATAATACTGGCCGCGATCATCGAACGTCCAACGCACAGTATAACGTGATAACAATGAAAATACACTATATTGTACATTGGCTATTGTAGTGTCAACCTATTGTCAATCTCAAGTTCTCAGGTATTATCTTACCAAATATGCTGCCTCCCTGCGAAAGTGATACTGGCAAGAACCACTCAAACTCGAGTATCTTGTACCTATACCTCGCAGGAGTAACGGCTGAAGTACTCTCTAAAGCGGGCGAACCGAATGCCGAACGGCTCAGTGTCGGGACAGCCAATTCCAGTCTGTTAAGTATGCTTCGCGGTTTGAGAACTAATACTTGCCGGGATGTTACTAGCTAGTCGAGGCGTCTCATCGCATTACGGGAAAGTTCAATTGCGGAAGGATGCACATTCATATTCTGAGGTCGGTTTACGATCCATAGGATACTACGAGGAAGGGGTTTCAATGCTCGCCTGCGATCTACTATTTCTTTGAGATGCGTATGATATGAATTTCACATATATGAAGTCATCACTGGAGTCTTTTAAAATCTGCACTAAGAAAAATGTTTAGTAACGTATAATCATTTATTTTGTTGATATGTAATCATAAAAACTTTCTTACTTTTTCATTAAAAAATTATGTTGTTCTAATTAAAATTTCGTTAAGACAGCATAATTTTGATTATTTTAACCAAATTTTGAGCAGAATAATACAATGACACAACAAATTTTTAAATGAAAAAGTAAGAAAGTTTTTGTTAATCACACATCAACAAAATAAATGGTTCTAACATTTCTCTTGATATATTTTTGTAGAAATCGCAAGAGA
>NW_017259306.1:1391144-1396731 GCF_001594045.1 Atta colombica | reverse complement strand
AGAGAGAGAGAGAGAGAGAGAGAGAGAGAGAGAGAGAGAGAGAGAGAGAGAGGTAACGCGCGAGAGAGACTTATAACATATTATTCCGAAATGATGCAGGTTAGCCTTTTTATACGGTGGAAGATTACTTCAATTTTTTGAATCCATCGTACGACGGAAAAGCCGAGCCGTGATTAATTCACAAGCTCACGAAGAGCACAAAGGTGGCCCTTTTATCTCTGTCCATACGTGAGCGGCCAATTCATGCATGCCTTCGTGTTGAAAAAGAAAAGAAATGGTATTTTGTTCAGGAAGTATTTAGTGACGTACGTTTTTAAATAACGGACAATGGCCTCACTAATCGCTTAAAACGATCAACTCTGTGGACACGAAAATCTACACAGAATGTCAATAATAGACATCGATAATATTCGATTGCCTTTAGTTATCCGTTATTTGCTCGATTCAACAGAAAGGAGTGAGCAAGAGAGGTCTCCGACGGATCGCTTTCGAAGCACGTCTCGGAAATTTTCATCCCCACTGTTTACTTAGCTCGCATTGGGAGAAAAAGGAGAAAGAGGGGTATTTCCCTCCGATTGTGCAGACTTTCGCGACTCGAACGGTAAGTCTCATCTCATCGCGGTTCTCATCGTCTACCATTTTCCAACCCCACCGATTTCCGTACGCGCATTCTTGCTTCTTTGCCGTTCGCCGTCACCGCTGGAATAATAAGAATGGGTTCGCATCCTTTTCGCTCGTATAACATTCATTTTGCCAGGAAATTCCGGGAATGGCGTTCGAGGAGGAGAACGGAGACAGCGAGAAGAAGAGCGAAAAGGGGATGTCTAGCGACGTGAAAGAGGGCGAAAGAGTGAACGGTGTGGCCCAAGACAGCGGGACATTGTTCAAATTGCGGAGAGTGGAGACATCGATCACCGTGGTGCTGCCGCAGCTGAGCCCTCGGGGACAGACACAAGCGACCTATCCGTCCCCCTCGAATCTCTTCTTCTTTTCCTACCATTTTCCTATTTCTCTCACCTTCTTTTCTTACCCTTTTGTTCTGTGCGATAAGATAAGATTTCTTTTTGTCAGAATGTTACGCATTAAAAATCTGTTTCGCCGAATTTCTAGAATTTTATTGTTTATCGCAAACTGCAGCAACTTAAGCTATCAATTAACTCGATCTTTCATTACATGTATTATCGATTAAACTATAAACACTGAGAGAAAAGTTTGCTACCGTATAACCATTTATTTTGTTGATATGTGACTAATGAAAACTTTATTATTTTTTTATTAAAAAATTATGTTGTTCTAATAAAAATTTGATTATAATAATACAATTGTTGTTATTTTAATCTTTCAAATTTATTGTTTTAACCTTTTGAAGTATACATTTTTCTTGACGTAGAATTTAGTTGAAATTTGTTTTACTCGGAAGTTTTCGGGAATGTTGATTATGAATCTGACTTCAGATTTTCGAAATTGAAAATGGCGGATCCATGATGGCGGATAAAAAATTAAAAAAATGTTGACTTCAGATTCGTAATGAGCGACCCAAAAAATCTACTTGACCTCATTTTACAGTCTCAAAACTAATTTTTTAATTTTTTGTCCGCCATTTTTTAATTTTGACTTTAGATTCGTAATCAGCGACTCAAAAAACCTCTCGAACTTCATTTTCGGCTAATTAGCTATTGTTGATTAATCACAATCACATTTATTGTTAAAAAGGAAAATAAATTTTTCCAGTTTTATTTATAAAATATATTTCGTCAATAATAGGAATGTTTCCACGGTTTTTTTATGAACTGATGTTCTACAAAACTGATAATGTTCTTTTCATTGTAGTAATATATTAGAAACTGCGAAAAAACATTAAAAACTGAGGTTAAAAAAGAGTAACACATGTGTGTATTGCAAAGGGTTAAGCAAAATGATAGAATAATCAAATTTTGATTGAAAAAATATAATTTTGGTTATTCTAATTAAATTTTGATGAAAACACAATTTTGAATAAAAAAGTAAGAAAGTTTTTGTTGGTCATGCATCAACAAAACAAATGGTTATAGTTACCAAATATTTCTCTCAGAGTATCGATTTAGTTTTATATATGTAAATACGGACAATTTTTATTTTTTATTTATCTCGTATATGATGATTCTGTGTATTTCTTTTTGATCAGTTGTATTTAACTATCGTCGATGATTACAATTAAGGGAATTACTCTTTTAGAACGTAATAAACTACTTCCTTTCTCGCGTCTTCTTCTTTTTATTCTCCTCTTTTCTTTCGTCTACAATTCCGATTGTTACAGCAGTTCGGTTGAAAATGCCACGTGCTGATGTCTAAGAGCCATTTTCGCTCGATCTTAAACACCGTTTCTGAACTTTCGTTCAGATATGTATAGCTACACTTTGAATCGATACACCTCGCATCCGTGGGTCAGTCGATATTCACGGGAGATCAAGCGGCAAAATTCGTAGGGCAGGAAGATTTACGGGAGGGCGGAGAGTCGTGGATCAAGCCGACTCTTCCGGGATATGCGAGTTAAACTTTTATTTCCGGTGAGTTTGCATGCACGACACGACGCGACGCGACACGACGATGGCGACAGCGCTTCGCCATCGGCTGGGTTTTAGATTACGCTCGTGTATTTTTGACCTGCATACGTCGCCCGATTGTCAGAAATAGAAATATCGTTGCGTTATTTAAATTTTCGCAGCTTGCCAATTCTATATTTGTCAAATTTAACAACAATTGCAAATTTGCAGTAGATCAAAGTATTGGCACGAGCGTTACGTTTACGTATCGATGAATGTGTGCTCTCGGTTCTCGAAGAAAAAAAAATATATCCCGATATTCGTACAGTCAACTTAAAGTAGAATCGATGTCCCGAGCCATCGATCACGCTGACTAATCCAACTTGAGAATATGCGTCACGTTAGCTATTGCCGCGTGTCACGGAGCTCGATTCTAAATCCCAGATAGATATAAGTGGCACGGCAAAAAAAAAACTTGACGAGCAGAAGTGCAGCGTGGATGCTGATTTGTGCATCATGAATAGCCCTGCTTTTCGTATCCGACGATTCTGCTAGTCGGCGAGAGCAAAAAAATCTTGCGACCGGGGGAATGGGCGTCGGCTGACGAGACATCGCTCGCTCTCGTACCTACACATCGCATCGGATATCCCGAAACACGAAGAAGAGTCAGGTCGGAGCATCCAGGCTGGAGCATCCAATCCTAATAACGTTGAAATTTTTATACGCCGACATGGGCGAATAAATTCTTGGATCGCGGCCAGTGCAGTGCCTCGACGCACACTCTTCTTCTCGTTTCTCTGATTTATTCGAGATCCATTCCGGTATTTATCTTCCTACTGGCTACGACGTCGATTTGTTTTCGACTGAATATTCAAAGACGCTTGGTGCCTCTCGCGATTTTTTCGTCGTTTGATTATTAGCTGTCCTACTTTCGGTCAAGCGATTGTCATGGCAAATTATCGATTAACGATCGACTTAATTATCGCGAACGATGGTTTTTGTAAGATACTTGAGCTGTAAGCTCAAGTAATTATGCAAAGTCGTGAGATCCACCGCTGTAAGGATGCAGCACATTTTTTTTGTCGTTTTATGTGAAATAAAAGGCATTCAAAGGATATATTTATTTAATTTCGGTATCTAGAAGCGATCTGATTCTAGTCACGAGTATTTGCTCCATTTTACTTATCTTTTAGACGTTGGTTACCGAGTGAGATTAGACGGCTACTTCGAGATGCGAGTATGTTTGCTCGGTATTCTCGACACAATGACGCTCAAAAGCCCTGACAAAGGGCGCACGCATACCTAAAATGAATGGAAACAATGCGACAGAGGCAGTCGATGCCGAGGTGAATTGTGGCGGCAACTAATCCAGGAGTTACGCCAATGCAGCACGCCACTCGCATTTCGGAAAGTTTAAAAGCGAATCCAAGTCCTCTGTCTAGCAAATTTCTCCATACCGTAATTACTCATATCACCGCACGGTTTTGTTCGAACCCGTATCGTTAGAAATACGCCGCTTCGTGACATTAATTTAGGAACGTGGCGACGAAGTTATTTCTCCTAACTATGCAGGTTGTCCCAGATTCATTGCTTTTCCTTTCGAATAGGAAAGATTATAAGAGAGATTATTTCAACGCTGGAATTATCGATAGATGTTAATCCGGATCCAAAGTAATTGAAAATCTGAGAAATAAACTTTAACAAAAAGTTTTGTCTTTTAACTTTAGATTATACAGCTACGAAATTTTTAGTTACCAAAAAAGGTTTGCGATTTAAATTATGAAAATATTAAAAATACTGTAGATTATAAAATATCAAAAAATTATATTCTTATATTAATTCTATATTTTCTTGTAAGAAAAAGTTTGATTCAAAATTCATCAAAGATTGTTAGGAATATATGTAGACAAATATGTTGAAAAAGTATATTGAAAAAAAAAGACTTATTTGACTAAATTAATTTAATTTATCTTTATCTCTTATTTATCTTTATCTCTTTTGTTGAAGAATGTATTTAAGTCGAATATAATATTTGATTTAAATATATATATTCTTCAATGAAAGTAATAAAAACGAATTAAATCAATTTCAAATCAATCAGTCAAATGAACAATTTTTTTTTCAAAAACAATTTTTTTCTCAACGTAGTCTCTAAAAATTTTACATATAAATTTTCATATTTCTATTATATATTATCTTTTAGAAGTGTATAGATAATTTTAAATTCTTAAAAAAAATTAAGAAAAATTAGGAATAGACAAGAAATTAATCAAATTTTGCAAATAGATTTTTCGAAATTTTTCATACGGAAAACGAGATTCGAGAAAAGGAAGATAGCTCGTCGTGGATGAGAATCGTGGTGTAATTTTAATTCCACTACTCGTGAAACGTCGGATTAGAGCAGCTTAAGGGCGACTGTTGACTGCCGCTGCGCAACGTTGGTGTTCAGTGCTTACGTTTCGAAACGATGAATATTTAGCTGCGGCGTTTCAAAATGTTAAGACGCCTCGCAGACGAACTACTAAATCCCAAGGTTAACCCTATCTCCACCTACGAGCGTGTTTCGCAGCGCGATGTAAAGGAGTACATTTCCACATTAACGTTCCGACAATGCGAATTGTCAGCGCGGATGACGATTGCAGCTTTATACTGCTGATATTTGTTTTAGTTAGATGACACTAACTACGAAGACACTCATTGCGCAATAATAATGAAAATTTCTGGCATTCCTAGTAACGTTAGAATATGTTGAGAAAAGCATTTGTCACAGAAAGAATCATTTTACTGAAAGATTTGAAATGTTGTTGGGTAGATCTGAAAATTATTTCATTGTATCATCAAAATAATTTTGTTAGAAATTAGAAATTCAAACTGCATTGCTTTTTTTAATTTCCAACATAATTATTTCGATAATCCAATTATTTTCAAATCTGTATACGCATAGCAAAATTTTAGATGTTTCATGTTTCAAACTCATTCTTTTGCGGATGTCTAATTTCTTGTCTACTTCTAATCTTTCTTAATTTTTTTAAGAGTTAGTTTAAATAAAAAATATTAGTTATTCG
>NW_017259306.1:1390553-1391044 GCF_001594045.1 Atta colombica | reverse complement strand
AATGAAAACAAGCGTTTTTTAGGCAAAGTTATATTTATTCCTCAACATAGTTGCCTTCGAGGGCGATACACTTGGTATAACGATTTTCCAATATTTCGATGCCCTTTCTATAGTACGAAACGTCCAAGCCTTCGAAATACGCCTCGGTTTCCGCGATGACTTCCTCATTCGATGTGAATCTCTTTCCCTGGAGCCACCGCTTGAGGTTTGGGAACAGATAATAGTCGCTGGGGGCTAAGTCTGGAGAATACGGTGGATGAATCAATTCGAATCGTATTTGGCCATCGCTTTCAAGGACGTGTATGACGGTGCGTTATCGTGATGGTATAGAACGAAGGCGAAAGTAGCGCCATTTAAACGACTGTAGCTTGTAAATGAACGAAATGTCATGAAACTTCATACATAAACTAGTGACAGATGAACCTCTCGAAATGAATCATGTTCATTTTCTAGTGACGCCAGGTATTGAAAAATCCCGGGACTTTTCAGCC
>NW_017259306.1:1367607-1390453 GCF_001594045.1 Atta colombica | reverse complement strand
TATATATATGTAATCAAAATATTAGTTTTCTGGTAACATTAGTTTATTCCTAATCTTATTTAACTTTCCTAATCTTTTCTATTTCAATCAATTGTAAAAGAAATCAATTGTTAAATAAAATATGATGTTATTATGATTAGGAGAATTTATATTTCAATTACATTTAAGTCGTATAAGAAGGAAGAAAATTTAAATATTTTTTATCTTTTGCAAATAAATATTTCAAATATTAACTTTTACTATTTCCATTTCACAAAAAAATTTAAAGCAAATTTAAAGATTCGAAAAGCCGATAATTTGTTCTTTTTGAAAAAATGAATTATGAAGTATTTCTCTAATTGTTCTCTAACAAATACGACTTATAAAGTCAATAAATAATATTTAGGATAATCTTTTTTTAATTAAACATATCAAAATTTTAAGTTATATGATTTCAACACTAGCCAATAATCGACAAGTGATTTTAATTGTCGCTTTTCGAATCTGATAGATACGCAAGTCGCGATGCGGAAAAAGTCAATGATTCAATCGATTTTCTTGGGAACTGTGACACGGGCCGACGAGCCGTCGCGGATTTTAATCCGCGGTGTTCAATTAACGAACGCTTGCTGAGCCGTGACGCGTCAGCCGTATCATCGCGCGTAACGATTGCTTTCGTTGCGCGACAATGCAGAGCCGTTCGCAAATTGGAAAGCGACGCGCTTCACGCTCATGCGCCGGTGGCCGCGCGGTACGATTAACGCGTTAATTATACAGATCAAGGGACGCTGCGTTGGGTGTATTTTAGGTAATTGGGAGCTTGCCGGAATCGTCGCGCATCCCTTACACCACCGTCACGCCTCTGTAAAGTGTCTGTGCATGCGTGTTTCACCTGAATATCTACCTGAGAGAATGGCGACGAAGTGACAACGAAACAATATTGGATCGAGATGTGTTTCTGCATTTTTCCCATCTTCGTTTTTTATATCAACGCAAAGTTGATAGATATTTGTTCAAAGTTATTCTTTCATTTTAGAGATATATCTTATTGTATATCTTAGATGTCAAAAATAAATGTATATATGAAGGAGAAGAGTGAATAATTTAACACTGTGTGCCACAGAACGTTGAGGAAAGCAATCTTGTATTTTTTAAATATTTATTGTGTAAATGACTTGATTTTAAAACGAATTACAGCTGACAGATTTTAAAATGCATCTTCTCTTCCCTCTCTCTAAGTAAATTTAAAATCCAAGACTAGGTAATATATATATAGAATCTGAATGCTTTACGAGATTTATAATATGCTAACGGATAACGTTCTCAAATATGTAAATGATATGCAAGAATCTGCGAAAGAAAATGTTCCAACGATCGATTTCAAAAGTTACTTCAACAACACAAATAAGATAATATAAACGATATCCATTTGACGTAAGAAAGGGTACTCCAATAATTCCCAATAATTCCCAAGTAATGGCAGGCTAGGTTCGTTTATCGATCTCCGGTCCCTTTTTACCTGGGATGTAGCGGAAGCGTTCATCCGGTTGGATATCATTTATTTAGAAACACTCGTTCGTTCGCGCGCGACGGTACCTTTATTATTCACAAGACCCCTATACACCAGCGACACGGGACGATACGTTAAGTGATTAGAAATAGTGATATGAAATCGTATGGGGATGTGAATGTGTGGTAGATTTAACGTCGACCAACATTATTCTGCAGCAAGGTCTCTCGAATCGAGCGACACATCGCCACGTCGATCGGGACACGCCGAGGCTGGAAAAGTCCTCTCGCACCATTCGCCTATCCGTTTGTGATTTAGCACGGCTGCAATCGCGCGATCCTACCAGCTTGACGTGGTCGGGCGGCGGTTGGCGAAAGGGTGTAGGTACTGCCACCACCTATGGCTGCATCCACCTACCGGTTTGTGCCTCGTGGCGGATGACTCTCGTAGACTGGTGTTAGGGATCCATTAGCTAATGGCCGCACCAGCCATCTGCTCGGCATAGCTTTTATTCACCCATTGCATCCCCCCCTCCCTCTCCCCCTCCTCCCTCCTCTCCTCTCGTTTTCTCTCGCGCGAGTGCGAGAGCTTGCTCGCTCTTCATCTTTTTCCCGCCGGTTTACTTCGCTGTCCTGCGGCTTAGTAACGGCCCACTATACAAGCCAATGATTCATTTATTCATCCTCTCCTTTTTCCCATTCCCCTTGGAATAATGGCCGTACGGCGACCTGCGATATGGTTTTTCCATAGTTTTTAAACAGACAGAGAGAAAAGGGAATGTTGGGAGAAACTCGCAATAGCTGCATTAATCCGCGTTGAGGTGGAAGTCTTGAGGGAGAAGACGGAAGAAGTCTGTCTCCGCTCTTGCCTGTATTGTACAGTCGCATTTCTCATCGTCCGCTTGTTTGTTCGTTCTTTTGCGAAGTGAATGTTTTCAAGAATCTTGTAGCGTTATGACTATGTGGCGCAGACGGAATTCCGCAAGAAGGCCATGGGAAAAAGTATTCGAATCGACGATCCACTTGGCGCAGCCAGTTTGGTCGTTACGCCTTACTCGGTGAGAAGAGTTCGCTCGATTCCCGGATAACGAGAGCGAGAAACTTCTTGCCGGAGCCGGAAGAAATCTCGACACGTGAATGGTACGATGCGGCCTTTAAATATCGCTCCAATTCGCCCGTGCGAGTTTGTACGAGACCCCCGACGTGTCTGTGAGTTGCAGTTTCACCGCAAGAGTCTTGGCGAAAAGGCCCTTATCCACTTAACGAGGCTCATTACCTCGCCCCATGACGCGATCGGAGCTTTGGGAGCATCGCACGTTGATGATATCTAATAGGAATACCGTCACCGCATCCACGGGAATTATACTATCATGCAGTGGATTGACTTGAAGAGAGATCAACATTCAATTAGGGACAATTAATTGTTGGCTTATTATTTAGATTTTCACGAAATAATATTCTGTCGAATAAATATTTTCTAACACAAAATAGATAAAATCCTGATAGTAATGTATGCAATTTTCTTAAACATCAATTCAATTAATTAGAGAGTTTTTGTAATACCGTTCTAAACACGGTGAACGGTAAGCTCAGGTTATCTTCTTCTTAACAAAAAAATTAAGAAAAAGATAACATTTTAATGTTCACCGTTATCTAAATTCATGTTATTGCAAAAACTCCCTATTATCTATAATTATTATATTTTCATTAGTTGTAATAATTATTGTATATGAAAAATGGAGAATTTTATATTCACTGGCTGAAGCAGTTTTCCTGAGAAAAACATATGTCATTTGCATATCTGCCTAGTTATTATTTATTATTGATAAATTATTAGTTAAAATATTGCTCCATTTATTATTTTATTTTTATCCAATAAATAGATTCAGATTTTGTGCACAGTAACTGCAAGTAAAACATTACATCTTGATTGAGATTTAAAGTTTTACTTCTCGATTACTAGCCAGAATTAATATAAGTGTATAGAGACTGATAAAAAAATATATGAAATTTTTATCAGAGAAAGATGATCAATGAGAAAAAACTTAACATTTTCACAATTTTATAAAATAGAATTCTACGTAGCATAGTCGAATTGACTTTCCGGCGCATTTCTGCGTACATAAGTCTCTTGTATTCCGTGTTTCACGTACGCGACTACTGCGTTCTACGTTTACTGTGCAGATACTGCAGATAGTCTGTTGCGAGCGATGCTCTTGGTAATTAAATGGGGTACACTGCACGTGCAAAATGCCATTACAAATTTAGATGAGATGCGCGTGTGACGATGCATAATTCGCACTATCACGGAAAATATAACGCGCGAGCTTTTATGCCGTGGTCCTCGTTGTCGTTGCACCCTATTGAGAATGGCAGAAATACGAATACGTTCGCGGCAAGCCGAAGGAGATGCGCGCAGAATTTAATTTCCGGTTGCTAGTTATCCAAGACCAAGTGTCATAGAAACGAATACTTATATCTTTACGACGAAGTGTCTCAACTTCCTCCGTAGGATTAATAGCGCCATTGCCTGGCGATACTTAATACAACATTCGAAGAAGCGAATCTTATTCCAACAATTTAAACTCGCCGGCGCGTTGGCTTGACTTTTAATGGACTTTGAACTTACTTTTACGCTCTAATCAATCATAATTCCAAAATCAGCTCAATCTAAAGTTAACGATAAATTAAAGTTTTACTTTGTAATAAATCATCTACAATTTCGTTCTATATATAAAATACAAATCACAAGAAACGACTCTCGTTTATCGCGTATCGAAGATTAAACTCTTCCTGCTTTTTGCCGTGCGTACGCTTTGATATAGATCGACATCGTTTTTAATCTTTTCATATTATCCGTATTACGTTCCCGAACGCTTTTCCCCAGCCGTCGCCATCGTCGTGCACGTACGTTGCAGCAAGAAATTACGCGCGAGCTTGTAAAAACGTTTTCACATAAATTTCTGTGATTACACTGCGGACAGGAGCGAACGTGATCCGCGTGATTTTCACATTATTCGATCGAATCCCCTTGATTGTGCATCTTTGTTTGATGGTCCAGGGTTCAGGTTGTTAGGCTTATCGAGAGATGGTTTGCGTCAGGTACTTAAACGTGTGATATATGCGATATACGCTCGGTGCCCACAGGTACTCACTTGTGTACTTGCTCGCGGATACGAGCCAAGGTCCTCTTTCTTTCTCTCTCTCTCTCTCTCTCTCTCTCTCTCTCTCTCTCTCTCTCTCTCTCTCTTTCTCTCTCTCTCTCTTTACGCATGTTCGCCTATTTTACATCCCGGTGAGTAATGCGCGACGGTCCCGGCATTAAAAGCACCCAGCAACGTGCGCCCAACAACGGCCTCGGCTTTGCCCGGAGGCTACGGATACCGGTGACCGTCGTGGAAACCGTACAACCAGATGATAGACGAGCAGGTATAATGGTAATAATACCCCATTAAAGCGGCCGTTAAAAAAAATCCTACAGCGTCGACGGGGCGATTACGCGAACGAGCGTTCTCGGCGCGCTTTTATTGCGGATGAGTCGCGCGATAGTGAAAATTGCTCCCTGCTAAATTGATATCTCGGATCGGCAATTATCGATGCGACACGTCGAACAAGCGTTATTTTTTTTATCAATATTTTATGACGCACCTCGCGACGCGTCACATAAGTTCCGGTAGCGATTATACATGCATTACATGGTGGTGACAACATGAGATATAATATGTGGAAAAATGTACTCATAGAAGTACACATTGGAGATTTTTTGTCTTTAGTATCAGGATAAAAATAGCATACGTTACGGCAGGATTTTCGATAAATCAAATTCATCGAGATCCAGATTTTTTATGGCTACCTTCGACATGTGAGAAGGAGAGAGGTCCATATGGGAATTGTGCATACGATACGTGATCGGATCATCCGTCGTTTGTCACTTTTATTGTCACATGAGAACTGTGCTAACAAGTGTGTCTTTCATATATACATATATCATCGGATAGTATGTCCCATATTTGCAAAATCTTTATTTATCGTATAGATATTTCTTCTGAGAAAGAATCAACTCGAAAATCGAATCTACAGTTAGATTCACCTTTCGCATGTTTTTTTTTATACATAAAATAGCCTTTTAATCATAATACAATATTTTAGACATTAATTACACAAAAAAATTCTAGTATAGTATAAAAATCACAATAGTTTTCCGAATTTTAAGTGACTAAATTTGATCGACAATTCTATGTTAAAAATTGATTAATTATTCTATTAAAGAAATTAATTTAAATAAGAAGATAAATAAGAGAAAGCCATTTTTGATCGAAGCGGATCTTGCTTATAATTCATATGTGAATAAATAAATACAATTATCAATTCTATAAACTGTGCGCCGATTTGGATTGTCGAACTTGAAACACAATCATAATAATAAAATAATAATCTCATAATTACATTAATTGATTGTCGATTTAATATTCATGCTAATAGCGTCTTAAAAACCTGTAAATAACTTATTGCGAAAAATATCAGCCATTAATATTGAATCGATGATCAATTAATTAATTGAAATTATTATTTCAATTTATGATTGTGTTTTCAAGTCCGATAACACAAATCGGCGCGCAGTTTATAGAACTGATAATTCGTGTTTACATATAAACATTACTAAGCACTGATATCCACTTTCATTGAAAATGGCTTTCTTCTCTTTTATTTGTGTTTAAACATTTAATATTATTAAATCTAACATTTATATTTATTAAGACATAATACATTTATTTGTGAAAAAATGACGTTGATTGATAAAATATTTGGAAAGTGTAGAAAAAATATTCGAAAGTATAAAAATTAATTTACGGAAATTTTTGAAGATAATAATTTAAAAAAAAATCATAAATTGGTTTATGTACATGTATTGGTTTTCTCTTAATTGAAAAGCTAATATAATTTACTTTTTAAATAAACGTTAAATTTAATAATTCCTTTTAAGCGAAGACTCGAAATGTAAAATTACAAATGTAAAAGTTCCAAAATATGCTCAATCGATATCTTCATATCATAGACGAAACTAATACATATATAAAACGAAGCATAGAACGGAAATTAATAGACATGGAAATTTAAAATTCGTAAAGTCTATTCAGTATATTTATCAATGACACTGCGTGCAAGTCTATATTTCTTAGAAGAAGTTTTAGCTGGCAAACGGCGCGCCGTTTGCGACGCGCTGTGTTTATGAAAGGTTGTCGCACTATCATTCGTATTGTGAATTCCGAACTGCTATCGCGACAAGTACTACTTAAGTAGATCCTATACGGTCCTACATGGTTAAGTGGATCCATAATACTGATAAGTAATATTGAATCAGTGATACTAACAGTACACGCCGAGAATTTTCTTTTAAAATTTATTCTAAAAATATGATAGTTATACAATATTTTAAAGATTTTTACTATGCATTTCACTAAAATTAATCAAATTTATTTTATACTTTATTGTAGTTTTATTAATGAATGAGAGAGTTTTATTAAAATTCTTCGAAATATAATGTCCCACAACTATCATATTTTCAGGATAAACTCTAAGAAAAAATTCTCTCCGTGTATACATCAATATTTTTAATATTTTTACCTTACACAATCAGTATTATTGACAATATATATCATTTTAATTTTACGTACATTATCTACTGCATTGTGATATACTGGACTGACATCCTAATAAAGCGATACTGATGCTCGAGAATCAAAATACAGATCACTGTCAGTATTTTACGTCAATTCATCAATATTCACCATACACATGACTCGTAATATTTGATAATACTGACAGTATATTGATCATGTAGGTTCACCTTTACAAACGAGATAATTTCCGACCGCGCGCAATTGTAATTAACTGTTTTTCGCGAGTGTTGTATGCAAACTAAGGAATTTGAAAGAAAGAGGAGATCTGGATAATTATAGAGTGTATAATATTTATTATTCATTTATTATTCGTGTTGTTTACGAAAGTTTTTTTACGAATTTTTTTAAATAACATCATTATTTTATAAAATTGTGAAAAAAAAAGGGAAAATTTGTAGTATAAGTATGTGTAATTGCTTTTTGAAATATATTAATTATTTTTAATGCTGTTGTAATTTCGACGTTTATTTTACAGATTAACGTAACTGTGTTAGATACAACTTTGCCGTTGTGCATCAAATTATCTTTTATTTTAATTTGTGATAATGGATTTATAAAAAAAAATAATGCAAATAAATATATGTAGATCCATTACCGTAAAATGGATGTGTTCCAATAGATTAGTGATAACTTTTAATTCTGGAATATATGTATAAATAAACAAAATGATAGAAATTATTTTACAAGTAATTTTGATGAAAAGTTATAGATAATGATGTATGATTGATTCTTACAAAAGACAACTTATTTATCCAAAGAGATTTTGTTGTGAATATTATGAGAACATATTAATTATATTTTATGAATATTTAGTAGCCAAAATTAGTATAATTAATTAAATTTTTAGAGTCATTACTAAAATAAATAATGAAAAATAAATAATGAAAAATAAAGGAAAAAAAAGTAAAATAAGACAATAATTAAGAAAAATAATAAAATTTGTTCAATATATAGTTTTTATATCAATTTCTTTGTGATGTTTATATTTAGTAGAACGAAGAACAAAATATTTATATTTTAAAACTAATTTAAAACAAAATAAATCTAAAAATTTATGTGAAACAATAGAGAAAATATTTAATATTTTTATATGCATTCCTTTTTCTCTTTCCAAGCACTTTTTAAGTGGATTTACGGGTTGTGCGGTTGGTTGCTTTATATTTTTCCAAGATTAAAAGTCATGTAATGTCTATTTTAAGAAAAAAAGAAACTAATTTAGCGGTTTTCCATTATAATCATATTAAATAATAAGCATACAAATAAACATATAAATAATACAAAATACTGTACAATTATATAGCATATTTCAATTAATTGATGCAATGAAAAATTTAATTAATATACTTATAGTAAGGATTATTAAATACATTCATTCTTATAACGTGCCAATTTTATCCTAATTTTCCGTAGCTCATTTATTAATAATTTGATTGATTTTTCATTTGAAACAAAATAAAATCAAATTCTACAATGGTTTTATTGCGAAATAGAGAATTATGCATATATTATATTATACATGAATGTCTTGCCTCGAAGTAGTATTAAAATAGAAAAAGATAGTTTTACCATATGTCCTAATATTAATCCTAATGAAGATCATTCAATCACATTATCAAACAATTGTATATATGTATAGATATACATATTGTTCGAATGCAGTGGGATTAATTTTGCTTTGCGGTTTAGTGGTAATATCGAGCATATCGCTACCTAATTTACTAATTGAAGAATACCATAGTTTCGCCGCATTTGATAATAATAATTAGTACATAATAACCGCTGGTTATCGGTTATGCTTTTCTCGTAAAGAGTATCTACTAATGCCTTTACGCTTTGCGATTACATGCACTTAAAAGCTCTTAATGCCGGCAAAATAGAATGAATTCTGGAACACATAATGCGCGGTTTGCTTTCTAAAATGTAAATTAAGGACTGTACATATAATTACGATTGTACATATAATTATGTAAACGATTTGCATTGTTTAGAAAATAAATTGTCATATTATGATACAGAATCAACTCTGCGCGCATTTTACTGCACTGGAAAAATTACACTACTTTTCAACGCTAATCGTGATCATAATTAAACGTAACTTACATTGATAAACGGTATTACGTAGAGAAGTAATTTTTAGCTGCGGGGCATGACTTTTAAGTTATCGTAACTCCTGCTCGGCGCCGGAGTAAGTACAACGTACAACTCAGCATTGTTGTCTCAGAGTCTCGCATTACACGTCTGCTTTCCTCCAAGAAGTGTACCTACTAATTACTTGCTGCGTCAGTCTCCTCGTTAGCTTTAGACGAGTGCAACGTATAGAGGACAGGGAGGAAATTCTAGATAAAAATGTACGGTATTAACGCGTTTGATCGACGCTGAGTGTTAACGAAAATTTTCCATACGACGATTCCTTGCATAAATAACAGAATTATATTATTTGTTGTTATAACATTATTTCTCGTGTAATGCTGAATATATCGAGATTTATTATTTCGAATAAAATACAGCAATCTCAACGAAAGTTATTTAGTAAACTGCCAGTTGCGTGAGCGATCGTATGAAAAGTCCTTTGGATTTTTTTCAGTTAAATTCTCGAAATGATCCGAAATACAAATTATGAATCATACGAATTGTAGACGTGCGATTGTCGTCTTTCGCAAAATTGAATGTCGGATGATGGAAGCAAATAGGTTGTCTGCGAGAATACCTTCGAGAGAGCAAATACCGGCAATCACTGGCAATCGAGATAACCAACGATCTAACACGATTCTCTCAGTTTACAATTACTCGCTCATCCGACTCGGTGTTGACTCTCGACGATTGTTTCCTTCAACAAGTGCCTCTGCTAATTACTCGTCGACCGAGAGTCCTCGTTAGAGTTCCTCGTAGACTGTGGAGACGGAGACCAATAATAAAAGAGCAGTCGAGGAAAAAAGAAGAGATGGTCGCGGGATAGAAGGAGAGGCAAAGCGAACCGTGAATCCGGAAAACACGACAAAAAGAAGTAGGAATAAGGAATGAAAAGCGAGAAAGCGCGCGGTCGGGTATTCTCGTATCAACATAGATTCCTCAAATTCTTTTCACTTCGCGTCAATTATAACTAACGCGAGATAAACGGGCGCGTACAAAAATAAGAAGAGAACGAATGAAGCGAGATGATTATAAATTTATCATTTTATTCTACGCGACATACTCGAGAGATGCAAAAGATTTATATTTTACTTTTCTCCTTAAATTGTACTCTCTAAATCTGAATCAGTGGATGATTACTGATATTAGTGCCAAGTATGCCACTGGTAATCAGTGAATTAAATGTGAGATCATAACCTAATCTTTATTGTGTGATCTAACCTTGTTTTAGTGCTTAAATTCAATGATGGTAATGAAATTGGTATGGTAATGAAATTGGAAGCTTGAATTAACGTGCAAACATTCACACAGTATTTTAGTTATATAATGCTCAAACATTCTTCCTTTTTAAGTTGAACTTCACTGATTGTCGGTGCAAAGTATGTCACTGGGTAATTAGTGACTATCCACTGATTACTGACTTTAGAAAGTATCTTAATTGAGTTTAAGTATTGTGTAATTTAAGCACGAAAAAATGTTAATAATCAAATACAATAGATAAAGTGATAAAAGATTTAATAGTTAAAAAAAAAGAATTCGACATCTTTACAATAATTACATTTCACGCTCTAACACCCATTTGAGAGACAATACATAGGAGAGACAATACAGAGTACAATATGACGTGTAAGCGATTGAATGGCATTAATAGTAAACGTACATATGTTACTTGGTATCTATAGAAGCCGCATCACTAATGCTGTTTGTAGACTCTCTTGCGAGTCTAAATATAATCGATAGACGGGTTGTGTATTGTGAGAGAGAAAATATTCAGGCGAAAGCAAAAAACGAAGAGAAAAACATGAGAAACCAAACAAATTGAAGTAGTCCAGTTGCGTTTGTTATATCAAGGGTAATCATTGAAGACACGAGGCGAGTGTAAAAAAGAGATTCTTGTGCGATCTTGTGAGATATATCGGAAGAAAGGCTGAGCGGAAAGATAGGAATAAGTACACATCCGTGTCAAAGCGCTTCAGAACGGCGCTGCCTTTGTGGTGCCTCTCGGGACGTTATTAAAATTGGCCCTGCGGAAATACTTAACGGCTTGACGAGTGGCGTGTCTCAAGGCGTTCTGAAATACAGCTCGGTTGGGTACGTTTCTCAATGATAGACATTTAGTATTTCTCTGTGATCTGTTTTCTCTCCGTTCGCTCGTATCAGCATCATAATATTTATGGTAAATCATTAGTGAAATTCAATTATAGTCTTCTTTATAAATCCGCTTTTTATTCGATTTTGACTTTATTCAGCTTGAACCTCTCAATTAGCAATTGATAGGAGATCTTAATAACTACCTCATTATTGAATATCTACTCGAGTTTGCGAGCAAATTAAAAACCCTGCCAATTATTATCTCTAATTATACTTTTATCCCATTGTGTTTTTACTTACCCGGAATAATGCCCGTTCAAAGTTTATAATAATCTGCATCAATATAGTTGACCTACTGATATACAAGATTTCAGACTTCGCATGACGATCGTTAATAGATTCCTGAGATTATTTTGAGACGAGAATCTCCTAATACCAAAATGTCGAAGCTGCAATAATCTTTAAAATTAGTCAGTTGATCTGTCTGAAATTCAGTCAATTCCGAAATTTGTGTGCTCAGACATAATACATTATACAGCAATGAATATGTTTAGAAGAAAATAGAATTGATGCTTGAAAACACTTTCATTATTGCAATGTGTCACTTTTATAAGTAAATTTTGGATAATTCATTTGAACTAACTTTAAACTCTTCTTATTTAAAAACAGAATGTATTATGACCTCGATATTTTGGTATTATAATTTTCATCTTGAAGTGATTTCAGAAATCTGCTATTAATGGATGCCATGCAAAATCTGAGACACTTTGTATATAATATCTTTCAATGCCTTCGGTATCTTCTCTATAGAATAAGATTCTAAATAATTTCATTCAAAAACATCAAGAGTTCTGAGAACTCTCAGATCATCTCAATGCTTTGCGAAAGAAAAAAAGAAGAGAATAATGCAAAAGCGACGTTTACGGCCAAAAACGCCAAGTTTGAGGCGCATATGGAAACGTGCGCCGACTTAAACGAGCTTATGACATGTGTAGGAAGTCTCGTGCGATATGCATGCGTACTATCATACTCGACGGCACGACTCAGCTGTCCTTTCTTGGAAGCACGAGGCAATCTCGAAGACGCTTCCACTACTTTATCTGCACATTCACGGGTATGACTGTAAAGACGTGGAACGGGCTGTATCGAATGTCCCGACTTGGGCTGATTGCCGCAATACCGGGAAAAGGCTTAACGAACGGATTGTTGCTTCGTCGGGCGGTGGAGTGTGTGACCGTCACGCGGGAGGATGAATGTCTGACAAGTAATAAAGCGTATTCTTTTTTTTTCCTCCCTCCTCCTTTTCGAGCGCGGAGATATGACTGAGATATGCGCAACGACCGTATCTCTGTGCACGTTGAAGCGCGCCGCGAGAAAAAATGAACTTTGAATTATACTCAGGCGAACTGATGGACAGTGATTGACGCCATCAGATCTAAATTGTCAGTCTCATTCGTCCCCGATATTATTGAATGATTGATATCGAGTGGATTATAGTATGATTGCAAAAATCTTTATTAAAAATGAACGATAGAAATAAATATGTAGTCATGCGCGATAATAATATATACGTACATTGATGTCGTTTTTATTATTGAACTATTCGTCAGAACATGATTGCTATCACCGGCAATCGATATAAATGAGACCGAAAATAAATGAGAAAATTGCTTTATAGTAGCGACGCAATCGTCGATAAGCGTATGTATATATGTATAATATTTCAATATCGGATTGAGCAACTTTTTATGTAAGCAATCAAGGTTTACATATTACAGCGTTGAGGCGCTTACAAATTGAACGTGCGGTAATTACACTTGGCATAATGTGCGAGACGATATGTACAAAGAGCACGTACGTTTGGTTATTAATTTCTTCCTGTAAATGGGGGGGGGGGGTCTGTGCTTTGACGTACGCGCACTCCGTATATCGAGCAAGGAAATACTTGGTCGATATTGAATATCCGCCTATCTAACTGTGCATCCCGCGGTGTATGAGAAATTGCTTAACGAACAGGCTATAGACTCACGTAACGAGGTACACTAATTCGCGCTCTCGTCTATGGAGCGCTCGCGATCCTTAAGGAAGCTTAGCGGATAATGCGCAATAGAGCTGTGTGTTCTGTAGGTGGAAATTAGATTCGCGTTTCGTCGGAGTGAATTATATACGAAACGAAAATCGAATCGTGGCTCTCGTCAGTCGAAAACGTTTTCATTATTACGACTTACCGCACGCCGCGTGTATCTTGAATATTCATTTCTCTATGTCGCGCTACAATGCGCTATTGTTGCATCTCAATAGAATGCTATTCATTGTTCATACGTAACGCTTGCACGAATCATAGCAGGGCGCCATTCGTAAACACTGACGAATGTGGTAGCCGGATGCATTTTCGAGCTCAAAGCAACTTGATTTTTGCGCCGACATGCAATAGCATTAACTTTAATCCCTTTTATATCATTCCGTACTTATTCGCTTGGTTTTCGAGGCTGCACAAGTCTGTCGTAGTAGATGCGCATAAGATGAGGCAATGCCCGGCGAGATTTACTGGCGTTTACTGGCGAGGAAGACATGATTACGTCCGTTAATTATTTCGTTGTTGGCGATATACGCGAAAAACAAATCCGCTCGCTTCCATAAAAAATTCACTGCTTATTTCACGGTTCAGAGAGAACGAAATGAGATCATAGCGGAGTGGGATGAGATCTTAAATGCTTTCACCGCTGTAATTTTGCTTTACTACTGATTAATGCCAACTTCCGTTTGCATCGTGACGAGCGCGCACTAAGTGTAATTGTCCGTTGTCTCAATCAGCTATTTCCGGCATATCCGCGCAGGGTGGTCGGCAAACGAGTTCTTTAGTTACAACATCGGAATTCAATGTCAATGAGCAAAAGCCAGATATTATTTTACTTAATCTTGTTCGCTTGTAAATAAAATTTAATTATATCTGCAATTAATTTTTTAGAGAATTTCACTGATGTATTCAATAAAAGAAGATATGATTTTGTTAGTATTCGATATTATCACCATCAAACTCGAAATATAAACGAGAAATCCGCGATCGGGGCGGTTCAATATTAAATTCGTGTTATATAGAACCTTGTATAAGTTCCTCGTGTTGTTTGCGTTCATATCGATGTATCGGATGAAAATTCACCCTCGTTCCCGGAATAACAAGACCCTTCGCGTTGTATCGCGTAACGAGTGCATAACGCCAGGGATGTGCATCACGAATATCGAATTCACGCCGCCCTCCTTCATCCTCCAACACGCTTACAAGCGGAATTGCTTAATGACGATACTCGTTCTCTCGTTCACTTAGTTTAGCATGATGCCAATGGGGAAACCGCGACATAAGTGGATGGTGTCCTGCGTGCTTCCAAGCCCTTCTATGCTTTAAGTGCACCAAGGGCGGCTGACGGAGGGTGCAGTCACACCATCTATGAGTGAGCAACCTTAAGGGAGACTTTATACGACCAAGTTATGAAACGTACTTTTCGTTTTCGTATATTTTTCGTTTTCTTCTTTCCTTATATTCGCATTTACGATCTGCATATTTAATTCTGTCTGGTCTGTGACCAACATGTAATTCTGAACTTTTATTTCTCCTTTCGGAGAAATATGAAATATTTATTGAGATTTCTATAAATTTTTTATCTCTAGAAGTTATCTTTTAAAATTTTTTTTATCAATTTTATCTTTTCCACTTTTTCTCTTTAAAATTTAATGGGAGTAGTCATTTGATTTTGTTTACGTAAACAATTACTTAGAGTATTTTTATACTTCAATTAAAATTATTATTATTAATAATATATTGTGCATTATTGTTTTTCGATTTATTAATATTTGATATCATCGTGGATATGGATTTAATTATAATTTTTTGAAAAAAGTAAATAGAAATCAAACGAATATTAAACAGATGAACACGGTAAATATTTAAAAAAAAAAAAAACTTTAATTGCAATAATATAATGTTTTGGATGTTTTATTAGAATTATGTATTAATAATTCGTAAAGAATAATTATTTTAAAAAATACAATATGTATTTTTATTAAACAATATCAATATAAAACGATATTTTATAATAATTTATATTTTTTCGCTAGAAGTATAAGAATATCCCAATTGATTATTTTTACGTACGTTATTTTTTGTACAACATAAGAATATAGTATATTAAAAATAATTATTAAGGGAAAGATACATCAAGTGAAATAGTGAAGATTTCGATTGTTTTTAAAATCTTATAATTGGCTCCAGAAATTCTTGCAGAATAATAGATTATAACGAAAGAGCAGTTTTTATTCTATTTTGACGTAAAATAAAAAAAACGCGAATTGCTTACGCTGGGCATAATTTTTTTACAATTCCGACAATCATATGAGCTTAATATGCTTCCGGCTGTTGACGATGAATAAAAGTCGCTGTATTAAATTGCCGTGAGTGCCGAAAATCGTGCGCACGGCATAAAGCGGTGAATGACATTCTCGTATGTAAAAAGTTACTGATATGGCACGTTTGACGACATAGTTCGTTTCACACAAAATCGTTCCCATTCGCTTCGTCACTCTCATTCTCCCGTGCCGATCCCTCGCATCCCTCTCAGTCTTCTCCATTTCCTCCCACCTCTTTTTATTATCGAAGCTACGTGGAGATATATACGGAGGTATATATGCGTTGTCAGATCAAAAGCATGAAAATGCGGGGGAGCCGCGGCTGCGTTCGGCAGAAACAATGAAAGCAAATACGGGCAATGGAAAACTAGCGGGCACAAAAGAACGAAAAAGTGGTCATTGCGAGTTACAAAGGACCATGTGGAAAAGTACCGTGGATATCCAGTTTGGGCAAACACGAGGAACGAATAAAAAAAGAAGGGAAGAGAGAGAGAGAGAGAGAGAGAGAGAGAGAGAAAGAGAGGAGGGGGGGAAAAGAGAGAAAAAAGATCGGAACAGACGTGCGCACGTCCTCGCCAACTACGAGTGGTCTCCGATATTGCCGAAAACCACCGACTTCGGAACCGATATCGACAGTCACAGACGTTACCGTCATATGCCGAGTTTTTCCGGATGTCCGACGAGCGGAACGGGGTTGGGAATCGATTGCGGCCAGAAATAATCTCCAGCCTTTTGAGCCTGACGTCTCGACGGCCGATTTCGTAAAAGAGAGAGAGAGAGAGAGAGAGAGAGAGAGAGAGAGAGAGAGAGAGAGAGAGAGTGCGACACAGTTATCGAATTTATTTGATCAGTAAAATCCATTCGATCATGTGAAAATCCTTACTCGGGTGTAACGCTATTTATGCAAGAGACTAACCGACACTGTCGCTTCCGCATTATCGATGCGAGATAATAAACTGTATATACTATATGCGTTGTGTGCATTTCGCCAAAGCGAGACGCAGATGCGCGAATATGAGAGGGTCGCAGATGCGAAAGGTGAAGCTTCGTACTCGAGTGAGGGTATCGTATTTCAACGGTATACTACTATATATTCGCGTGTATGATTGAATCAACATACGCGTGAAGTGTCACAGTAAAGGCGGCCATGCGCACGTATCGCATAAATTGCGATCATTGCGGAAAATTGAAGGATATACGGATATAATAGTAACTATATAGCACAATTCAAACTCGATTACGAAATCGATTATTTAATTGACAAAACATGCTTTTTCTTATTATCAATTAGCGCGTATCATCGTAACGGAAATATTTTTTTTTTATATAAAATTAATTTTCAATCGAATAATTTTTAACAAAAAAAATAGCACAGTATTTTCGCAGACGATGCTTTTCGATTGTGCTCCTCGATACGTAATTCGATTCAGTGTGCACGAAGTTCGCGGTTCGTGCCATCTCGTGTATATATGCGCACACATACGGTTTGCGTCAAAGGCACTGAAGTAATTGCGAAAAAGAGTTATTCTGCCGCCCGGTTGGCTTTCACCGAAAGCACCGTCGTCCCTATCGAGAAAAGAGAGAAAGAGAGAGACAGAGGGGAGGAGAGAGAGAGAGAGAGAGAGAGAGAGAGCCGCATAGCATTAAAGCCTCGAACGTTGCTTTTCACCGAGATGCAAATCCATGGTCTTATAACTAAGCCCTTCTCGAACGCTCACTACCTGCAGTGTGAAGGCTTCGCGAACACGCGACGTGCTTTAAGCGATTAACTCCGTATCACGGTTCATTAGTCGTGCAGTTTTATAAAATAACAGCTCTCGGTGGCGCTCTCTATATTTTCGATATTTATGAACGGTGGATCGTTACCACAGATACGGACAATATTTTCAGAAAATATCAGCCACGAGGAACTTGATTTTTTTTTCTTCTGTGAAAAACGCGCGGCTGTCTATTGTCTCGCAAAAATTCGCGCGAACCTTTTTGATGTCGTTGAATCGTGATAACTGTCTCGATCGCTATATTAACTGGTGAAAACGCTGGAGCTGTGATAAACATGGAGATTTTTGGAAAAAAGAATCTCCATAGCACAAAAATGCCAGTATTTTTATACATTAAATGAAAATAGAACAATTTATTCATGTGTATTATTAACAATACTGTGTAGCATAATAATACATCTAATTGCTTTACGTGTTATTATGTATTATCCTTTGGGCGCATGCATCGAGTCTTAATTTACGAGAGTCTTAATTTACACTAGTGATAGACTCACAAAGTATTCTCAATTGAAACGTGCAGCTTTTCAATTGGAACTCTTGACAAAGAGTGTGTTCGAAGTATCGAAACACTGGCACTTACGCACAATTGGTTTCGAGTGTTGCGCATACTTTCAAAAAAATTCGGTTGTCTGTTGTCCGAATCGCTCTCGCGTTGCCAGTAATAATTTGTACGTCTGGCTATATAAGGGTGAGAGACGTAGGGCTCTTGAGTGAGAAGAATAAACGATAAGCGAGTAACGATCTCACCATTTCATACGAAAGATGGGTTTCTATACTCTCTCCACAGTTTATAACACAGATTTTACGAACCTTCCTTAAAACGTTTCGCAAAAAGAATAATATAAATTTTATCAATAAGTAATATGTATCATCAATAAGTAATATGATACTGTAATATGAAATAAAATAGAATTTGTTAATAAAGTTGAGTACTATAGTAAAATTATTTAATTCAAATATTCGATTATGTACTAAATCTTATTAGTCTCTCTCTCTCTCTCTCTCTCACTCTCTTCTTTATTATCTTATTATTTATTACAGTTTCACACACGATACGTGTGCATAACTCGCTTTTTAATTATGATACTTAAATTGCTTGTACGCGGAACGAACGTGGCGCGAAGCGTGGAGCATGTGAATTTAATAGAAAATCCGCGCGACACATTTCAATAAATTAACGAGACGTCGCACATGCGCTGGAAATGATTGCATTCGCGGATAGCATCCCGGGTTTTTAAGCACATCGAGCGTTGGAATTGGAGCTCAGGTGCATACCGTTCATTCAGGAAAATCCCTGCGAAGAGACGAGGCAAGTTTATTGCGCCTGTCGCGGAAAGGAGAGGAAAAGAGTGTAATCGCGCGCGAATACTGTCGATTCGTTTGGACTCTCATATCTGAAATTGCTGTCGCCTCGAATCTATTATATCCGAGCCGGTGAGGCCCGAGAGCCGAGGGATCTCTCTGTAATAGAAATCCGTGGCTGAATTCGTTAATTCGCGCGGGCATACGCGAGCGTGCGAGAGGGGAAAGCGGTAAAAACCGAACACAGAAAAAGTGAAGAGGGAGGAGCGGATCTAGTAGATACAAGAAAAAGGGAGAGAATACGAGAAGCGAATGGATGAAAAAGGAAGTAAGAGATCGGCAGGGATGAAGCTCAGGATGAAACTTGGAGTGCGACTACTCGAGAAGAGAGAAAAACCGGGGTACCTACGATTCCATTGAGTGGGGGCACATCTGCCGCGTTGCATTGTGCTGCATACTGCACTCATCCGCGTCATCCGATCTGCTTGACGCAACCTCGAAGCCCTTGAGAAGAAAAGAGCGAGCGCAATGACGAAGTAGATCGACGAGAGGAAAACGAGAGAAGGTAGAGAGAGAGAAAGAGAGAACGTGAGAGAGAAGTTGTCGCCCCTCCTTTGCGGTCTCGTGCCAGAGTTATATCGTCATATCGTTCTACCTGCTGAACAATAAATCCGCTCGATCCCTTTCGGCGAAGTACCCACTTAGATTTATGAGGGAATTAGTAGATCCGATGAAAAAATATCGGCAATATATTGATTACACGATTATCTACCATGAGTGAAGCCGAAGTTACGTGACCTTAAAATCTTGAATCCGAACGTAATGAATGGCTTCTTTGAAAATACTTTTAAGATCTGAGCTATTTAACTCTTCAAGGGATGCTGGACTGACGGCCGAATTCCAAAGCATCGCTGTTTCACCGACCAAATGCATTTACATACGATTTATTATACATGGACTACTACTAGCATATATTATTATCGATATTGTACACATATTTATAAATTTTCAAATTCTCCTTTTACTTTTATACTAATTACTCTTATACTCTAAAATCGCTAGCTTATTTCTACAAGCATAGTATTGTTTTTATAAAGCAAACGTTAAGAATCGACGCTTGAAATTGATAACAAAAATGTAATTTAAATATTTCCAATGTAAATTAAATATTTTCAAAATGAAGACAATGAATATATTTTCTATTTAATATTTCGAAATGTGTATAGAGATTTGATCGTGTGTCAGCAAATAAAATTTGCGTCAAGTAAAGTTGCATATGATATTACCATTAATCCGATTGCGTTCTATTTATTCCCATCGAATTCAGATCGAAGTTGCTGACGCAAATTATCCATGTTGAAATTTAATTTTACATTTAATTCGATCAAAAAATCGTTCATCTCCGTCGGTCATCGTGGCCGCAGGTAAAAATTGTTAACTGTTTAAACGCTCGCCGCCGCAGTAAAGTGGTGTGATATATTCCTTTTTCGTGCGCAAGCAACGTTGGAAAATTGGACGGAGCAGGATGACGGAAAACGGCGCGGTATAAAAGAGAACGCGCCCCGCCCTTATAATCCAGAGTACATTTTTCACGCTGGCACGTTATATTACATATTTATGTCACGCTCGATGTCCGACTCCCTTCGCGTTACGTTGGATATGCAACAACTGTGCTCTTAGGACACGGCGCCCATTAATGATTCAGCGAGCTGAAAATACGATGCTTGAATTTGTTTATGCCTTCGTAGGAGAGAGTTAACAAAAGTAAGCAAAAAGGGTACTACGAATATATAGGTTCCGAAAATTTCGAGTTCTGTTTCTATGTGCATACAATATATAAAATATTCACAAAATACATTAAAAAATCAAACAACAGTTCTAATTTTTAAATATCTATATAGTTATATATAACGTCAACTGAAAACGTTTCTGTGAAACCAAAAACTAAGTTTACTACTGAGATAAAGTAAACTTTAAATAAAATTAATTAAAAGTTGTCCTGTTTTGCAGGATGAAAAATTTTTATTTTTTATCCTGCAAAACAGAACATATTCATTTTAATGCAATTAATTAATAGTTACATTTTTTGTCATACTTATACATGTATCTCGCGTGTAATGGGATAATATTATTTTAAATGCTTCCCCTTTTCGATTTCTCAAACTTATCACTGTATGATTTAATCAGCGAAGTGCATTGGCTCTGAAATTTGATTAAATGCACTGCTGCATTGCGGAATGCTTTTTCTCTCGCATCGCCATCGAGTTTACCTTTTGTCATCCTACATTTCGTGTAACTATAGCGATAGCACCGCGTGCAGTCCCTTGTATCACGATATATGAATCTTTCTCATTCCCACTGGGGAATTCTGACTGACGGGGATGAGGATTGGGGGCTTACACGTGATTACAAATCCTCCAACGAAACCCTCTGGCCAGTTGGCCTACTTTCATATAACTTTCGACGTACTGTTCGACTGTTTAAATCTGGCTATCCGCGCAAGACCAGGATATAATATCACTGATTTCAAAGATCGAAGCGTAAAGTAGAAGTACAAGTCCAAGTCGCAAAAAGCACATTCTAAAAGAGTGTAGAAATTAAAAATTAAAAAATTCTATAATTCAAATATATTTATATGACCTTGTTAAAAAATTGATATAAAGTAAATATATAAATTTGCTATATACATATAGAATATTTCTAAAATAATATTCAATATTTTAGGAATTTTGATTTTTAGGTTATTTAATGAAGAAAAGTTTATTAAATATATGATTTCAAAGATCGTTTCAGAGATACAGAATGTTAAAATTCTATAAAATTATCGTTTTTCTTAATAAAGAAAAGTTCCTTTTTCGAACTCATGCAAGTAAATAAATAGGGTAGCTATTCTTTTACCTATATTTTTTTACCTATAGTCGGTTTTATAAGAAATCAATGACATAGAAACGATTTAGATAGTACATTACCTCCCCAAACTTGTACAATGGACAGAATCAAATTTTTTTGTAGATTTTTATATTATTGCATTACAGTCCAGTTAAAGGTTCTTTCACTATTGGTCCATCTTGGTCCGTCTTTTTCGTTTAATTCCTCTTCATTTTTTTTTCTCTTTGGTTTTCGCTTTGGCTATATAGTTATGTGATTTATGTGATCTTTTTTAATAAAATAGTTTCAAAAATTTCTGACATATTGAACAGTATTTAAAAACATCCTGTATAGAATAAATCTCGAAATGAATATATTGTTTGCGCATGAGCATACAAATATTCAAATATTGTCATGGATTTTATATTAGATTTTATCGGTTTCAACGATACTTGCCTTTCTTGTTTTTTTATTCCATTATATCGATCACTACGAGGCAACAATGTATATATAATTTAGAGATATCGGTAATATTATAATGTTATGATATCTACGCAGAGATTGGGATGAATATTTTGATCGAACAATAAGAGCGATAACGATTGTCCCCGATTGTATTGTCTGGTCGAGATAATTTATCACATCGACGAATTTATGGCTACTAGTGCGATGAGGGGGTTAATTGCATATCCTAGTGTATGTTGAGTAGTTGATTCTATTATTCGAATAACGGCTGCTTCATTTACATGGATAATTAGGTAATGCGATATTCGAAGCCCCTACATGTTACCGATACACCTGTATTTGCGATTGTGTATGAAATGGATAAATATCGGCATTTGATTAATAAAATCATCGTTATGGATTATTGCCGGCTTTCTTTGAGTCCGCTGTGAATCAGTTTGCACGATTAGATTATATCCTATGTTACGTTGAATTATTCGTTCTCTTAATTTATCGGATCGATACTCTATCGTATCTGTGTATTTTCATATTATAGTAAACAAGAGAGATAATAACTATATACATGGAAAATCTTGTTTAGAGTAAATATAATTTTCGCGGAAAATTATAATAAAAATATCTATATACATTATATAATACGAT
>NW_017259306.1:1364405-1367507 GCF_001594045.1 Atta colombica | reverse complement strand
TATATATATATATTTATATAACGAAAGAGTATCGTAAGTAATTAATTTGGTCGTGGCATCATATGGGAGATACGATTCAATTCTCTTATCAGTCATCGGGCATTCGAAGAAAAGTGAAAGCGATTATGACAGTCATCGAGTTTCTCGGTCACGACGAACGCGCGAAGCCCCCATTCTGCGCATGTGCACATCACTGTGAAATCCCATCGAAAGGGTGTGCGCGATCACGATCGAGGGTCGTTGCATTCAAACACTGCGATCGCACGCTTTTCACGTGCCTCGAATTTACATATAGGGTTACGTCTCCATTCGTGGCCTAAATGAAATAATCTCGTTATGTAAATGGACGCCTGCAGGCGCGAGATGTGATGTGACGCTACGATCATTCTCGCAGAGCAATGCGTTCTCGAATCTTTTTCCCGTCATCTTTTATGCCATCTGAAAGCACGCGCGGTGATGACTCGTTGTAAAAGTCATTGCGAATTTTGCAACCCACATATCACAGCTCCAATCATGACATGAGTTTGGATAATTATTCAGACGTTTTACTTATACTTTAGTCGGCACGACATGCATTTTTGGATGGCCTTAAATATTCGGTAACGAGTGACACATATCATTGAAAACATGAGAAGGATCGGAAATGAAGCATATCTAGACCGACCGATTTCACTTGCGTCAGAAATATGAATTATTTAAGCATATTGTTGAATAAACATCGATTCTTCAGACTGGCGTTTTACCTGCCACCGTGTTCTGAGAACAGTATCTTGGAAATATGTCTGTTGCCTGTCTAAGAAACACGCAATGTGAAAGAATGACGCATTCAAATGGTCAAGCTGCAACATATCGCTGCATACCAAGTTAGGTGGAATAGAGAATGAGATAGCAAGCATATTTTGTTTCTTCTAAGAAAGAATTGCAAGTGTTACGATCATGACATGAAAGTCATACATAAGATAGATTTTAGGGTTATCTTAAATGTTTCTCGCAGACTTATAAAAAATTTATAATATTTCTTGTTCTATAAAAATTGCTAAATCAAAGAGGAACGTCGTTTTCATTATTCCACAGATTTAAAAATTACACGTATGTTTTGCTTATTGTTAGAGAAATTGTTAGAAAATATTTTTTAAATAATTGTATCAATTGCACACTGAAAGAAAAAATTGTTGTATTTGTGATTATAATTACATAGTACTATAATGTTAATAATAATAAAAACTATATGTATAGTTCTATCAAAAAATATATATATATTTTGCAATCGAAAATTATTATAGTTATTATCATCATAAAAAGTAGTCGAAATTAATTTATAGTTTTTGGAATAACCATATAAAATATAGTTGGTAATTAATACTATATATATATACATATAGTAAATAATTAAAATAAATAATTACAAAAAGTTTTCTCTCAGTACGTTGTCGCGAGAGTGACGTGTTTTTATATTAGGATGACTTTACAAGTTCTGTCACAGGCTCGAAAAGAAATTAATCAAGTAGAAGCTCGAAGTTAATGTCGGGTGATAACTCATTCTTACAGCAGCGCGACTCGGCTACGAGCACTCGCGTAATCATCCTTCATGAATTGGATTCGTCGTGAATTACGCGACAGTCATATGCTCGCACTTGTACGAAGAGATGCGACGGTGTCTCGTTATTCTATGCATTCACAGCACAAGACGTCGTGGGTCGTCCAGTCTTATTCGTCGACGACGCGACGTCGGTTGGAGTCGCCCGTGCGCGATTCATCGTAAATTAAACGAACGAAGGGAGCAATCAGCGATCCCGCAATAGACTGTCGAGATAAGACCTCATCATGTCACTGGATCTCGTTTAAAGGCGAGTGATAGCTTCTGTGTAAAGTTACTGCAGAAAGAGAGAACCGAGCTCGTTTTCCACATTATTACTCATTATGTCATTAAGAAAATCCTCGTCTATTGTCTCGGGTCAGTGACGAGATGATGAGGAAACGTGGCTCTTTCCCTTTTCACTTCTTCTACCCATCGAAGACGAGAGTTGGAGAGATAAATATGTAAAGAGTCGTTGGCCTCTCTCTTACCGAGAAAAGTTCCTCTCCTGTTGCACGAGGAGATGCATATGCATGGGCGTTCGCGAGAGAACGTCATGATTCTTCGCGCGAATCGGGCTGTCGCATGTTTCTTTCCTTACTCTTTTTCCCTTCTTTCCTTTTCCCCTGTGTTTCTCCCGTTCTTCTACTTTTTCGGCCTCTCCCGTGCTTCCTTCTCCCGTTCGCGAGATAAAACAGCTCAAGTCGGCTTTCGCGATAAGATGGAAAAAGCAACGGCGTGTATCTGTATACACGAGATTATTTTATCGTGGCGCATTGCTATACACGTGGGATTTGGCTGTTTTCCCCTCTTTTTCCTTCGAGGACAGATAGATGCGCTTTGGTTAAAATTTTTCCTTTCGAATTCTATCGATGCGTTATAATATGCGACATTATCATTTCTTAATTTTGTTTCATACATTTAATAGGTAATTAATTAAGAATAATCGAATTAATTTGCACGAATAAAAATATTATGTAGAAGATAGTATCTTTATAATTTATATTTATTACGTAATCAGAGTCGAGATTGATTTTGATAAGCTATTATCACATCATAATTTTATTAGCCGTGTGTCTTTTTAATGAAAGTGCACGAATGTCGCATACAATAATTACAGCCAATAGGAGTTTATGAATATTACGTCCATATAATAGGGATCAATCTGGAAGCGAAATTAGGTCAGCTATAAAGCGCATTATTAATTTATATAAACGTAATTAATGACAGAATATGTATTGTAAGCGAGTATTATTAAGCAGATGTAGCTTCGTCGATAATCTAAAAGATACACGTGATTATTTTGTTCGACTTATTCGCGATTCTTGATTAACAAGCAATTAATAAAACCGATAAGCAGATACAGAAAGTTAGTTGGCACCTGTAATTTGCGATGAATAGCTACAATGATATGGATATTATAAATCTATGCGCAGAAACGTTATATTGCATATCACCTATTATAATAATATTGCACAAAGATATATTTTTTATATGTTAGTTAATGCAATTCGAGATTTATTCAA
>NW_017259306.1:1341297-1364305 GCF_001594045.1 Atta colombica | reverse complement strand
ATATATATATATAAATTAGAGCAATCTGAGACATCTTTTCGTTTAATTGATTTTTATATGATATTTCATTTACATATTACCGCTAATATCGATTCTCTCTATCGAAATGAAAATGGACGCATGATTCGCTGTCACGGAATATGACGTCAAGTAAAATTAATCTCCCTCGTTAATAGCAGGCAGAGAAGGTATTTGTGCGCTATGATAAAAATCTCTCGGACTCAGTGCGGTCGGATGAGAGCTCTGCGAAAAGTGTCTTTCGTTCGGGAAATGAGGTAATAATACCGTGATAGTACGGCCGGTATATTATGTTCCATTAGCGAAATCTCATCGTGCCTCGCATTGATTATCATTAATGACGGGGAAATCGATAGCGTACTCGTCAGGTTTCACGGAAACAGTCGATAAGCTATCCGAGGCATGGCATAATTCGTAATAAGAGAGAGGTAAGGAGAGAGAGAGAGAGAGAGAGAGAGAGAGAGAGAGAGCACAATCGCAAATCGCTCGACCATTCATGAGAGTTCATTCTTTTTCACGGGCGGCGCACATGTATGTAAGCGCGCATGTAAATTCCCCGGTTTCCTCACGAAGACCTCCTTCGCAGAAACGAGAAAACGTGGTTGTACAGAAATTGCTTTGCCGTGTTTCGCCCGCGTATAAGATCTGCCCTTTCCTTCACTACCATATCCTCCGTGCTTTTTCCTCTCCATTATCTTACTTCGGTGACTTACACTATTCTCTGGGCCGCGTATCTCGATGGGATTCATGGCGGAAATGTAATAAGATCGTGCTTGCGCCCAACGATATTTCCTACGAAGACGAACTCGTACGTTAGATCACTCGCAATCCATTCCGTGCAACGTACACCGCACTTCTCGATAACATCGACGCGATCATGAATATATTTGCAGCTTGCGGGGGAGTGCATCGCGTTCTCTATGTTTGTCTAATTACGTTGCTTGTTTCCTTCGTGCTTAGACTTTCAACGTTGATACAATCTGTCGATATAACTTTTAGTATCACGGAATAAATTTTGCTTTGCACAGTTGAATGTGTATGTGTGTGTGTGTGTGTGTGTGTGTGTGTGTGCGATCCGTGGAAGTCTCGTGTTTCTTGTATTTCTTCTTTGTATAATATTATTTCGATATTTACGACCATATCATGCGAATAAATGATTTGACAATGATTTAAATGCCTTGATTATTGTCAGTGATTCACTTTTAAATTTTCATCATAAAAGCAGGCGACGCCTGCTGTATTCAGGAAGCATTCATTCGCACAAACGTTTTGAATAGTGGCGATAATCTCGTGGTTTGATAACTCTTTTGATTCTTTTCGAGTGGATACTGCTAAGCGCAGCCCCTTTTTGAGATACCCCCCACAGTCCGACTCGCATTTGCCTTTCTCTCGGTCGAGCTTTCCGCTCTTTGCTGCTTTCAAGGAATATTAATTACGACTGCCTCACAAAAGACACCGACCGGAAGTTTTCACCGGCTATCAAATGCAGAACAGGTTAATTAAATTCTCGCCGCTTGTGCGCGGACCGCAAAAGGGCCCCCACAACACATGGCACAATACTGAGGTCAGAATGCCACGGGGCACTGTTAATTAGGCACACGATGAATAGCATTGCGATGTACATCCGGAAACACTTCTAGTCAACGTCACGGCGGCGTCTGTCGTCCATCGAATAATTCTAGAGAACCTGTGTAATTTTAATGCTCGTATATATATATATATATATTAGGTGTAGTAAAAAGAAATTCATTATTTTTCCATTCAATTTCATGCAAAAATAATGGATTTCTTTTTACTATATCTAATATATTAAATAAAATTATATGTTTTCAGAAATTATTTAAGAAGAACGGAAAATCATAATAGCGAAAGAAAAACGAGATTTAAACATAATTGTACGTAATCAAATAACACCGAAAACGCAAGAAATTTTATTATTTTAGATATATTATTTTTTATTCATTATAAATACAAGTAATGAAAAATAATAAATTGAGATTTCTGTTTCGATAAAGTTTATATAGTAACATTTTTTTATTTCGTATAATTTTATAGAAATATAAGTACTACAAAGACTTTTTAATAAGACTAAAAAACACCATGCAATTAATTTTAATACATACAATGCAAATTTGTGTAATTCATATGATTCCACAATATTTTATATAATTGGTATTTTTGGCAGATAATAACATGTATATGTATTGTTCTCTTTTTGTGTTTCGCTCGCAAATATTTTCAACAATGCAAAAATTGAACTGGATAACCCGAGTTCGGTATAGAGACCCGACTACAAACAGGAGCACGCGTTAGTTACGCAGACGGAGTACAACCATACAGATGGCTGTTTTTGCCGGCGGCTATGCATGGGCGTATACTGCACGCAGCCGCCGGCTTCTGAGCTAATTAGGCGATATCATCGATACGCGGCCAATGAGGATTGATTTTCATGTATGCGCGGGCAGATCTGTACGAGCTTAATTGGGTAGAGAATGCCACCGCATGCAGTTTATATTGATCGGAATGTTCACATCAACGATGTAATCATATTTGTCCAGGCATGCTTTGGGAACTTGCCGTCCCGTCGTGTTTGCTTAATAATTATGGATCGATTTTGGAACCGGATAATATTGACCCTCGACGCTGCCGCGTAACGCTCTATCGTGGCGTATGATGCAGTGCCACCATGCACGCCCGCAGTCTCATGCAAACTGGAAATCACACGTTCCCACCTGCATAGTGAGGGGGGGGGGGGGGGGGGAATTATTGTCGGCACGTTTTCGTTTCGGAGCCAGCTCTGTTTTTTTTAAATTTCATTTTCAAATTGAATCATTTCGACGATTTCGTAATGAACGTTGGTGTACCTCATTTTTTTTTTCCTCACTGAGAGTATACCGCTGTAAATAAACCGAGAGAGAATATATGTGTCGACGCGATAACGTCTCTATCGGTGCACTCAACCGTGAGAATCGTAAAATATAAGTTTCGTGATCGAGAGATATTCCCGTCGTTGAACACACTGGTAACAGCTACTAAAAATGCAGCCGGGTCGTCGAGTTCGGTTGCGAGGATGCGGTGGCTTTTAATTAACGACATGGTGGAGGGACGGTTGGGGAGACCCCGACACAGAGCGAGAATCCAGCGTCGGTGATCACCGCGGAGATATGTAATGCTGTGTACGTCGCGATGGTGGCCTATAAACCCCCGCGGGGATTACACGTGCATACGTGCGTAAACCCGAAGCTGAATGGCCGATGGATGCCGCGCCGGCCCGTAGCTATTCCGTCCGTTGCGGCAATGTGCGAATGAACGGACAAGCCCATTTATGTGTACGCGGACTTCCGAAAGCGTCGCGTGACACTGCCGAGCTCGTTCTCGTTCGTCAAATTCCGACTGAAAAATAGCGGCCCGCAATTCCATTTCGAGGTCTGATTAGCAGATTGGTATTAGCAGATATATTTAGTGGGAAAAGTACGTAGTAAAATAAAATTTGCAATTGTGAAATGTAATATAAAAATGGTCCCTAAACAATATTTTTTTCTTTTATTTATTTCTTTCTTTTATTTAAATAGACGAACATTAAGCAAATTTATAGCTTTTAAGAAGGTTTATCAAACTATTAGAGTGTGTGTCAAACTATAATCAAACTATAATCAAAGTACATCAGGATGCAATTGCATTTTGTGGTACAATGATAATGGAGTTGGAATATTGCTGATATTAAGCAATGAGTGCGTTTAGATGTATTATCACGAATGCATGAAGCTGTTGCTAACGCTTGTATTGATCGATATATTATCTACATAATATAACTAATCTATAATTTCATATCTATATTTAGCGTTTATTTCGCTTACTATTCAAACGAATGCGAGCGAGTATATTTTCGATGTGAAACTAATGCGACTGCGAAATATTAATTCGCGTGTTGAATATAACGAATGGAATTTGTGGTATCGCGTTAGCCGCGTTAGCATATTATCGAAAAGTGGTTACTTCGACTTTTCCGTCTCATTATCTCGGTAATTAAGACCAGAACTTATCGGTCGCCGAGATTCGCCGCGTGTAATTCTAGAAGCTGTGTTATCCTATTATCACGCTGGGTAGCGACTAGCGCTACTAAAATAATTTTTATAAACGTGCTTACGCGCGCATTTGTGTATGCTGTCTGGTCGTGTTAAATGCCGAAAAGTGTTCCGTGCGCATGGCAGGATAGGTGTGTTACACGTATCCCAAGAGGTACCGGCGCATGTCGGGCTAATTGATTCCCAACGACGACGACAACGACGACGACGACGATGACGACGGGGGACGAGGATGCGCACATCAGCCCGGGTTCATGTGCATATGCATATGGCGGGGCTGGTTTATGTATATGAAGGGCGATTTTGCGATCTACGACGTTGTGTAAGATGTCTTTGGATAAAATTCAAATGTGACGCAAGGATGTCGCGTGAATTCTTGTTTTACTTATGCGAAAACCCGGGACATACATCGAATTTTAATTAACGCGCGGTATCGTGTATTCAAAGTATCGCGGTACATCGGTAACGGACGCGGTAAACGTCGAGTAAGAGGAGGAATTAAATTTAAATCGCAGTTTTATTGTACAATTAGCACGCAGCGCGACGTATCATATTGGAGTGCGTCGATATATTGTATCTCTGCACGTTGCAAATTAAAAGCATACATTTTTCCATTAATATCATAAAAATTAATTTTTCAACACTTGAACAACAAAATTTCGTAGTAACAGAAATAAAACACACACACACACACACACACACACACACACACACACACACACACACTCACACATATATATATACATAGTTTCATAAATTTTAGCGCTGATTATGACGCAGCAATTATTAGTTTCGATTTTTATTTCTCTCTATGTAATCTGAATCCTGCTACTCAACGATTTTGTTGATAAAGCTGGCCTTTATTATTCGAAACGTAAATTGTACAATTTAATGTAAATACCTCTGCATTCTCTCTCTTTCTCTCTCTCTCTCTCTCTCTCTCTCTCTCTCTCTCTCTTTCCTCTGCGATTCTATCTTTTTGTCGTATTCAACGAGGATTAATATCGTACGTCACTATCTCTAATTATTTCAGTGATAATTATTATTACTGATCATATCATCATTATCTTGTTATAAATGTTACAACGATCACTATTGTATTAATTTTTTGCTGATATTCTCATTGAACAAAGCTTTAATTCTTCTGCTTTACATTTATATACATATCATGTTTTAAATTAATATATTTTAATACGATATATTTGACTTTAAATAATTTTTTTCTTATAATTTTTCTCAATTACCCAAGTGTATCAAAAAAACTAAATACGCGTTTACTTCGACGTGCAACCTGCATTTTATTAGAATAGTTTGGTCTCAAGTTTTTTAATAGAAACTGAGATACAAGCTGGACCTTTCTTGTCTATTATTACGTACCGCGAAACTAAGTTTTTTACAGTGGCGCATAAGAAAAACTTATAAGAAAAATGGTTGGTGCGACTAAAAATATTGCTCGAGTTCCTACACAGGTCAATCCTTATCACATACTTAATAATAAAATTATGTTTCGTTTTTAAAATCCATACACGATACTTAAATCCAAGATTAAAAAATACCATAATTTTGTAGATTTTTAATAGTTTATATTTAATTTCTGAAATCATGACTATTTTTTTCTATATTATTTGAATATTATCAGTTCTATCATCGAATTCTTCATCGTTCAATGATGAATTTTAAAGACAGTTAATTTTTTAATCATAAAAATTGTGATAATTTATTATTTGTAAAAAAAGTATGTTTAATTATCAGTAAAAAAAAGTAAATAAAATGCAATCCATAACAGTAAAAACTCGTTAAAGTTTTCACATGTAAGAATTCTTTCAGATCTTTATACAGTACAGAACAACATAATTGAATTGAAGTTCTGTACATTGAAGTTCTGCATTGAAGTTCGAAGAACAATTAAGGAGTTGCAAACAAAGGGCAAAAATTTCACATTACTGACGGAGAGTTAAGACATATAATACATCGTTCGCAGTGTCTGCGATAGCTGTATTACCTTTGTGATAATACCGGTTATTAGACACGATACGGTTATTTATTTCATCGAAGCGTGTGGAATCCGATACGTCCACTCACCAGTCCCTCGCCAGTCACGGCGAAATTTGCACGTTGCCCGCTTTGGCAGTTTACGTCGACAGTTTGAATC
This sequence comes from Atta colombica, assembly GCF_001594045.1. NCBI lineage: Eukaryota > Metazoa > Arthropoda > Insecta > Hymenoptera > Formicidae > Atta > Atta colombica. The sequence continues at coordinate 1,358,050 of NW_017259306.1, read as the reverse complement.
GTTTCCGCGAGCAGCTATCTTTCATTCACGGTGGGGCGATATTTGGCCTTTTCATTAAGCGACGAATGCCGCTTGATTAATGGAGTTTGGTTACCGCGCCTGTCGTTGGTTTCCATCGCCGCGAGCCGACAAACGCGTCAGTCACTCCGCGCTTGGAGTTTGTGGAAACGAGGTAGAAACGAAGGTTTTAACGGAAATCCTCGACGTGGATTGGTGACAGAGAGTTGGCGAAACGGGTTTTCACATGACGGAGAGAGCGATTTTACAAGATGCACTAAGAGAACTTGAAGAGAAGGGTATGAAAGTAATAACTTCCCATTTCGACCCATCAGTTGATTATTACATGTTTTAATAAGATATTATATCATTTCTTTTAAATTTGAAAGAATGGAAAGTATATATGAGACATGAGAAACTTAAAATTTAAATATCACAGAACACGTAATAATATACATTTTCAAAGGAAATCTTATATAAATATATCATACTTTTAAATATGGGATTGCTAAAGATAATACAACATTTTATACGTGACTTAGTTTCGATCATCAGTTATTAAAAAACTTTTTAGAATAGCTTTCTAGCGAAATGTGGCAGTGCCAAGGAAAGAGATATTGGCTTATCCTGTATTTCACGTAAATGAAATGCATACTGAACTGTGAAAAAGCGACGAACGATAACGCGTGCCTCGTTGTATAAAATTGCTTTTACTTAGAGATCACTGCACGTCAAAGGCGATTTAATGATCGGAAAAACGCCGGACGCTCGAAAAAAGGTCAAATTATGCATAAGTTTTATATCTAGATGCTTATTTCATTTTCGTATATATACATGGTACATAAAAGCGCGTGTATGCAATTAACAGTGCACAACTCTGACTAATGAAAAATGCTTGTGAGAGGAACGTAAGTGCATTATACCAAAAAACGAAATGCGATCCTCGACTCGTGTATAAAATACCTCTATGTAAAAGATATTTCTACCGCGTGGGAATGAAGCAACGCGCAGAATAACCGTCATCGCGATTCTCGTTTCCGCATAGTTTTCGTACAAAAAGTTGACGTGAATCCAGCACTAGATAAATACGCGGGTCCATGAACGATTTGCAAAACGAGAACGTCAACGTCGGCGATCAACGTCGCGTAACGAGCGCGACAGGTATGATTCTTGCAAAAGGGATGGCGCGATACGTTAAAATCCGTTTTATAGCAAAAGCGAATATATGCATCTTCGCCAACATTATAAAATACTTTTGCGCCAGTGCGCATCAAAAACGGAATTCGCGTTTGTTTCTCCAGCAAAAAGAGAGCACATCGATGCGCGCACACTGCACCACGCGAGTACATATATCTCCTTCAAAGGGAGTAAAGAACGTCTCTCTGTGTAGGCGATTGTATAGACAGGTGTGCGTGCGTGCGTGCGTGCGTGTGTGCGTGCGTGCGTGCGTGCGCGCACAGATATGTCAGATATGCAAATGCACACGGACGCACACGCACATGTATAAAACACTTTTGAGCGAGTGTGCGCATCGGTGGCTGTATGATCTACATACAAGCAACCGAGAGACTGCGGGACCCCTCCGGCTCCTTTTCACGAGTGCATATAATGCGATCTCATTTTATTCTCCATCCCCTCCTCTTTTCCCGGAACCTCTCCGTTATCGTCTGCGTGCGTATAATGTCGGCGGAGGCGGACGGCGCTACGCAGCGAGAGGAAAAAAACTTCTAGCCTTTTCCAACGTTTCCTCGTTTCCCAGGTATTCCGTCCGTCCGTATCTTGCCCTAGCTAGCTTCGATTCTCGTTAACTTCACGATACTGTGCGTTTTCTATCACCGAGCCAATCGCGAGCATTTCACTTACACGCGCATGTAATTAAACGAGAGAATACTTTGAAATAAAGTTTGTTTAAACACTGCAATTGTAGACTGTATATCGTGACAGTTTGAATCATTCAACGGTATTTTAAGTACAGCAAACATTAAGCTTTTGATAGAATTGCAGAATTAGTCCTGTCTTTTTACACTATGATTGTTTTTATGTTTACTTTATAATAGAATTATGCTAATCATGATGGATATTTGTAGCAAAAAAAATACATCCCTTTAGACATAATTTTTTCGATTATTTTTTCGATTTTATTAATAAAATTGAGAATTAAAAAAATAGCAAATTAAAAAAGAAATCGAGGCATCTTCTTTTAAAATATTTATCCTGCTGTTTAGTTTCTATATCTTCTATATATTCTAGAATATGTGAGTGATATCGTTTTTCGACGTAGCATCGACTAATTCGAAGAGCACGATAACTGTTGGGAGAGATTCGAATATAATTCACTCGGGTTTATAGCGATATCCATGATCGTTTTTAGAACTATTACATCATCCATGGAACGACGATTCGCTCGCGATATAACTATGTTGTCGTTGACGTATTCCGGCTGAGGATAGAGGGATGGCGATCGTCGCGGTCGCCGCAACGATAATCGAGAGGTTAACGATCGTGTGTGCGGCGTGGATGGAGGTAGCATAGAGAAAACAACGTGACGCGCCGCTATTGATTGTTACGTCGTTCCGCAGCTACGGCGGCGGAGTAACGTCGTGCGTGAACGAGTGAGGCGTCGAGGGGGTGGTCGAAGAGAAAGAGAGGAAACGGATAGTCGACGAGCGAGTTAGGAGAGAGAGAGGGGGGGGAGGGAGGGAGGGAGGGAGCGAGAGAGAGAGAGAGAGAGAGAGAGAGAGAGAGAGAGAGAGAGAGAGAGAACAAGACACGAAGACGATGAGAGAGAATGCGCGCGAGCGTATGCCGTTGCAGGCTTCGACCCTCTCGACGTAACAAATTGTTTATTGCCACATGCTCGACTCTCACACCGTACGGAATGGGGTTGCTGCTCGGCCTCGCGATGCTGCCGGTCCTATCGACACCCTACTGCCGACCTTCGCCCATCAGTATCCTGGCGTCCATTTCCCTTCTCTCCGACCATGTTCCGCGTAGCGTGCGTATACATGCATCGTTGTGTGGATAGACAAATCCGTGACCACCCTCGAAGAGAGCAGGAATGAATCGTTGTTTTTTATTATCCGCTGGATCACGCATGGATCCAATAATGTGGACCCACAATGCACGTGCAATGCATAAGTATAGAGGTTCCTTTTTTCCTTTTATTCACAGGCATTATGTAGGCTGGATAGAACTACCGGAGAATACGTGCAATATTCTCTCTCTCTCTCTCTCTCTCTCTCTCTGCGGTTTGTGGACATTGCAAAGAAAGGATATGGAGCGAAGAATCTTCTTTCGAGAAAGATAGACTCCATTATGAGAATCATAAAAACGCAATATAGACGTTTTCGAGGATCACGATTCCGAAAGGATCTCGATTAAGAGTGCCATAATCATCATCATTCGATCGATGTCAGCATTACGAACTCGAATCTAAAAAGGGAGACCCGCTTTCGACGTGCTCGCGATTCATCCGGATAAGACGAGCGCATTCTCTTAATCCGTAAAACTGGAGTATCGCTCGTAATAACATTCTCCAAATCCAGATCCAAATGCATTGAGGCTAATCTAAGTGTTCGTAGAAGTAATTAGTGAGACGTTGAAGACCGGAGGGAATAGTTCCGAGCTTGATCTCTAATCACTAATCACTCTGATGGCTGCCACTCGGAAGAGCGCGCACTTTGTTCTGTGCACTTTAATGATCCGTGATTGTTGTTCGGCAAAAATTCAACCGCTAACTAACTGATATAGAAACATCAGCGTTCTGAAAGGTTGAGCTGCAGAACCCGGAGCGAAGCCCCAAGGATCCTCAATAGAGGAAGTTCGAACGAATGAGCGGGAGCGGTTCTTGCTTCAAGCTCAGGTTATTTCAAAGAGGAAGAACGGAGTACAAAGAGTACAGCCAAGCCAGCGGGCTGAAGAGAACAAAGAGAAGGGTCACGGACGGAAGGAGAGGAAGAAACAGAACTGAAACAACCGGCGAGAGAAGAGACGGGTGCAGTTCATCGGACAGTCGTTATCTTATTATCGATATCGCATCGCTACTTGCGCCTTCACTACCGCTTTTCCTCCCCCATCCTGAACAAATGTTTGCACCGTGCTGCTGTGAACAGATAGCGGTGCGAAGACTGGTCCTGCAGAGAACCGCTTCCTGTTTGCCTTGGGGTACACCGCGGGTGCGCACACACACACACACACACACACACACACACACACACACACACACACACACGTGACACAAACACGCTGATCGCGCGCGATTTCACATGGATCTCGAAAGAAGCTATCCGGGCGTCAGTTATTCTCCATTCAGAAATTTACATCCGTTTACGTGTACCGAGCACTTCCTACGACAATGCAGGTTTAAGGGGGATGCGCTTTCGTAATATGACAGGTGAAACGGCGTATCATACATCCGGCGCACTGACTTCCTCATCTTATCTAAGTGAGTTAATGCGTTCTGATAAACACGTACGTTTTATCGAATTACATCCAAATATTCTTGTCAGCTTCTATATTATTTTGTAATAGATAACTTCTTATTTTTCATACAGGAATTCAACTATTTTTCAAAACGAAGAGATTCTTAATTATTCTTAAGGAAGTTTTTCAGCCTTTTCACAGAATAAGAAAAGAAAAGATTGTAATTGAATATTGAGAATAAATTTGTAATTAACCCTCCGAGTGCACTATGGATCTGTCAAGGAACAAAATTTTAACAATAAAACAATTTTAAGTGGCTAAAATTAAAAAATAATAATAAATATAAAGGGCATACACTACTACGCAAGATCTTGGAAGCGAAATAACAATTTATTCAAATAAAAAAAAATATATATATAAACGTTTCGGTTTGATTAGACCATCTTCAGTATAATCAAATCGAAAAATAATTACAATAAAATTGAATGATTATTACATTAAAAATTGTCTAAATTACGAATTCAGTCAATTGTTATTATAAAACGCTTTAGATTATGATAATCACGTAAAGTTCGTAAGATTATAATTAGATTAATGTAAATATTTATTATGATGTAGCCTTTTGTGTCATTTATTATTGAAAATTAGTTTAGCTTGTGGAACAAAGCACAATTTTCAGATTCTATTATGCCAATAATTTAAAAATCAGTGTATAAATTAAAGATAACTATTACAGACAAAATGAAACAATATTAAGTTAACAATATACCTGTTTCGAGACTACAACATGAAAAAGATTTATTGTAACAGAAGGACATTCGTAGTTCTAATAATATACTGAAGATGGTCTAATCAAGATCGTTTTTATATATATATATATATATATATATATATATTTTTTTTCGATTTGAATAAATTGTTATTTGACTTCCAAGATTTTGCATAATGTTGTATGCCCTTTATATATATCATTATTTTAAAATTTTAACAGACAAAATTTCTGTCCGTATTTTGCTATATAAAAAACAATATAATATCTGAGTTTAAAAACGTTTAGAATACAAAGTAGAGAGTGTAAAACAATAAAAAATTTTTTTCCAATTTTTCACAATTGATTTATAATAATAAGAGAAATTTAGTACTGGCATGAAAGACCCACGGTGCAGACAATGTTAACGAAAAATAACGGTGCACACGAAGGGTTAATATGTAAGCATTAATATCTAAAGATTTTACTTTAATCGTTGTTAACTCTCTTTTTAATCTCTATTATATTTGCACGAGCTATAGAATTGAAAAATATTGCATAATATATGTAATATTATTATAATATACAAGAGAAAGTATGCAAAAGACTTTTCTGCACTATATGCTATTAAATTACGCTGAGTTATCACGCTTCGGAAGTTTGCGCTTGCAGACTTCCGATGCAGCCTCGGTATAGGATGGATATGCACTTTCATAATCTATCGTTGATATACGTAAGGCTCGCTTAGAGTAAACTTCCTGATTAACTTTATGTGTGAACTGTTTCGTAATAATGAAGATGAATATTCATATTTTTCATCGACGCATATTCTGTGGCAAGATTTGTGGAAGTATTATATATCTTTCTGCAATACATTGCACTATATGGAAATTATTCATTGACATTCAATAGACATTATGTGCAATACGGAAATACATTTTTTTAATTTATTTTTCAATTTTCTTTAAAAACATTTACACTGTATAAATGTAATGTGAAAATTTACAGTAATTCAGTTACTGTGAAAAGTTTATACCAATTAAATATTTGGACGCAGTCCAAATTAGAAACAGCAAAATGGAGAAAGATATCGATTTTGATTATTTTGTAGGGAAGATTGTGAATTAAATCAAGTTGTATTGCGTTACGGAAATTTGCACCTATTTTCACGATGATGCTGTAGAAGCATTTTGTACATTTATAATACGCATTCATAATACGCTATCGTTTTAGCTATAAATATATTACGCGAGCTTTAAACGAACTTTCTGATTATGTTTATGACCGAGCTGTCGCCTGGTAATGAAGATAAATACACGTACACTTTATCGTCGCATGATTTGTCGACGGCTATGTGGGAAAATGCGTTCTGCGGGAAATTATCGTAGGTAATTACGTCGACAAAGGGACCCGTATAAGCGAACGCGTGGGTGTCATACTATTGTTATCAGAAAGGACCTAAGTTACGTGAAATTACCGTACATTTGAGAAAATTGCTTCTTTCAGTATTGAAAAAAGCAAAGATACATCAAGGATATAAACTGTATTTTCCCCGAGAAAAAGTTTACGAACTTTAGAAAAATAGAAAAAGGAAGAGGAAAGAGTTTCATTGTTCGTGGGACAAAGTAACTGTCTACAGAAATTAATTATCCGCTGCGTGTTATTTTGTCAGGAACGTTATCCTATAACAGCTTGGTCGCGTATTTCTTAATGATACGTAACTCGTACTTTCACATGAGATTAATTGAGACAAATATCAGCAGAATGTCAAGCAACTACTCCTTATGCCATAAATATGATTAACTAACAATAAGTTTTGCGTGTCATAGGGGATGTCGTTCTGGAACAGAACGATTAGTAGCCAGGACTACTAGTAGCCAGGAGTTTGTACCTACTCGCGTCCGTCGAACGCTTTCTATGATGACGTAATCCTCGGCGAACACGCACTTTCGTAATACGCTAACCACGCGTTCGTATATATTTTAAAATGTATGCCAAAGAAACGTTCTCATTATGTACAGACTAACGATACCAACGAGAAGGCGGACACGTGCAGTACCGGTTTGCGATTTATGTCCCGGAGAAGAATTAGATCCTATCAGCGTCATTTTAGAATAGTGTTGCGACGTTGCTCATCGTCGGGAAAATTGTATTTACCGCGAAAGAACGATACGCGATCTGCAAATTGCATTGCACGAAAATGCGTGTGCAGTGATGGAAATTTAATGGAACAGCGTCTAACACAGCGACGTCTCTTTCTTTCAAGTTTTATTCACGGCGACGTGACTCTTTCGCACCAAAACTCAACGGTACGTAACTCCGAAAAGTGATGATGGCAGGGCACTGGTTTAAAGGTACGTAACGCCACGCCATTACCTGGCTCAGTTGCTTTTATATTGGTGGAACGAATTGCTTTACTGGCCGTTCCGCGAGCTGTGCGAGCTGCATTACGCTCCTTCGAACTTGAACGACAACTCAAGACAGCCCCGGGAGACGAGATCAACGGCGATAAACCGTGACGAATGAATGCGCGAGCGCTTGTCAGATTATCCGGAAGATAGCTTGCGAATACGGGCAACCTCACGGGAGATTAACTGGAGCAACGACTTTCGTCTAATCACTAACGTGGGCTGCTAATCTTGCGCGACGAATAGGCCCTCACGGATTTGGATTAACTAGTCTTTCCGTTGTGTGGACATACAACTATCGTTTCACTTTCACATAAACTGTCTAATAAAATTGATACGGTGTATATAAATTCAGCGAAACGTGAATGGTATGCAGATTTTATAAGCGAACGAAGTGAAAGATAAAACTGTAGAAAATGTAATATTATCGTAAACGAGATATATAAACACCTCGTGTAATTGAAATAGTTCCTAAGCGTAAGTGGAATTATCTCTGATCGTTATGCTCAACGTAATTTTCTAACAGGAAATTAGATATCAGAATATTTTTAGGTATAACGGTGAGAAACGATTGCGTACATGTAATTAAGAGAAAAATATATAATGTTGTAGTACATATAATTAATGCAATCGTATCTTATCTGGAGAAAATATAAGCAAATGAAATTAAGCCAAGAGTTTCTAAGGTAAATTTAAAAAATTTGTTCTAGAGCAAAGTAAAGATAGTTGCAAAAATGAATTGATTTTAGTTAGAAATCGATACTTTAATCGCCGATGATATCAAATAGAAAATGAGAGCGTAATCTCGCGAACGTGATCGCATGCGAAACGAGTCGATTATTCATTATACGAGCACTATGAATCGTTTCGACGTGACGATGCGGCGCACGCAATGGCACTTCACGATGGCCGATCGGTTGATTATGCGATAAATATTTCCTAGGTGCGAGATTAGATTAAGTTTTGGTATGACGCCGTGATGCGGTTCATGATGCCGGCATGAAATGCTGCAGCGAATTGCGAGTGATTGCGATTACGTGCCGACGATGACCCAGTGTCATCACGCTTGCTGACCGACCTTATAATTGCGGCCGCACAGATACAATCGCTAATAACTGTTCCAATAATTTTTATTCATGAATCATGATATAACGATGTGACCAAAAAAAAAAAGTAACAGTAATAGTAATGCTACAAATAACACATTATTTTCCAATTCTGATTATTATTATTTTTTAAAAGGAAATCTTAAGCTTCACATAATGTTGGAATCAGTTTTTACTACATGAATAGAACGATTTTGCTGAAGTATCTCAAAATTTAAATACAGATTAAATTTCGTTAAACCAACAAAATAATTATATAGGAAACGTAAGCGTGAGTGATGAATAATGCTGTAAAAAAATATTAATAGCAATCAGTTCGAATCCACATAATTATTTTGATGGTCCAACCAAATTATTTTTAAATTTGTATTTGATATTTTAGTAAAACTGTCTTTTTATGTAGTAGAATGATTTTATAATAAAACGCAATAAAAAAATAAAAAGTAATTATGATATAAATCATAAATACACATAAATAAATGTAATAACAATTTTTTTTAACGCACACATAAAACAAATATTTATGTATGTGTGCGTGTGTGTGTGTTAATGCAGAAATATTATATTAAATTGAATATGAAGTAATTTGAACACGAAATAATTTTAATATCAAAATGATATTATTGATTTTCTAACTTTAATTTAACTTTTAATGTAATTCCATATTTTTAATGTAATTCCATAGCTTTTATAAAATTTTATAAAATCTAATCGTAATAATATGTATTAGAAAATGCTACGTTAATCTGTTCGGAGTAACTTGAGAGACAAAATATCGAGCCATCGAAAATTCGGTCACCTTTTATCGCAGAGACTCGACTTATTCCGCTTGAATTCTTAATCAAAGATCGGTGCACCTCGGTAACAGCCACCTCAATCCCGCGGTTTGCTGAACATCCACTCGAGTGGGTCGGCTTCTCTTCAACCGAAAAGACTTACCGCAGAATTTTCCGAATTTTCGTTCAGTCAGCTTTTGTGAGCCCGATGACGATAAAGTAATTTCATATATTATATTACCATCCCGATATTTTATAAAATTATATATAAAAAAATCCTATCTCTTTTCAATACAATACCATAGAAACGAAGTAGATATCGCGGGACGAAATGAAGGTTTCCTGTTGGAAATGTCCGTCCTAATGTTTACATTTCATTTCGTAATTAAAAACGTAGCAATTAATTTTAATCAAGCGGCGCGCGCAAGATGAAAAAACGTTGCGCCAACGAGTTGATTTTTAATCGCTACTTTTTGTACTTTCATTGTGGTTGCACCCGTATTTACCGTATCCAACCGAAAATGAACCGTTGTCAAGGGAGTGTCATTTGTACCGGAAAAATATATAGTTCGACTATATACATTAAAGGCACGCGCGAACGTGCACGCTCACTCGTTAATTTCATTGCTCTGTTTATTTCCCGTGAATGAAATTAAAATAGCTTCTCGGACACGAGAGTCCCTGACGGATGGGATGAGCGGTGGTTCGCGAAATGGGAATGGGTAAGGGTTAGTTCAGAAGGTAGAAGGACCTTACTGCGCGACTCCATCTTTTTAATTAAAGTTTGAAACTGAAGTAGAAAGTGCACGTGAGAGAGAAAGAGAAAGAGAGAGAGAGAGCACCAGTATTCTCGAGGCGAGTGAAGCGCGACGCATAAAATAGTCAAGTGTAGTTTTCCCAGTAGTGAGGACTGTCATCTCGCTTGTTTAACATTCTGTCTATTATAAAATGAGACTGGTCCAGTCAACCGAATATCTCTCTGTCGAGATGTAATTTCTGGAAACATGTAATTTACCGGTAGATTGTCATGTTTAGTTGATGTAATCTCTGATGGTAGAAGTAGAGAAAAATTATCGAGAAAATTTCTTGTCAATCTTCTGAATTACTTCTACATACGTCGCGTCGCTGAACAAAATAAATTGAAATTGTAGCTTTAGAGTGATATTATCTTTTTGCTATCGCTTCATTGAAAGCGGATCACGTAGACCGACATAAACATGCGCGCGACTAGTGCAATCTGCACCGGTGTCTCGTATCTAATTCGCTTTCTTAAGCTTTATAGCGCTATTCTATTGTCTACGGGTACCATTAATTTCGCTAATGGTTAATCGATAGACAGGCGAGTTGTGGGACCGTACTATCCTACGGTCGCAGTTCACGTGTAATTGTACGGATTCGAGCGATCTGCAGGAAGCAAGAAGTACAATAAAGCTACAATAAAGGTACTCGGCCGGAGTGCTCTATAGTTGTAGGAACGGCAATCGGTAGTTAGACACCTGTTCGCGGCACAGACTATATATACAGAGACATACAGACGTACGAGCGTGCGCGCGTGTGCGATCGTTGTTGCGCGGGGAAAATGAGAAAAAGGCATCGTCGACAAGAGAGACAAGACACGAGAACGATCGGGAAGAGGAATTATAACTGGCGAGAACGGAAGGTGCTATTTATTATCAGTCTCGTGGGGCACAATGGCTCGCGACTGCTGATTGATGTTCTCGCCTTTAGTCACTGTCCAACGTGTGCTATATTTACAACAATCCGCTTAACTCTGTACATCATCGAAGAAAAGTACTGCCGAATCACGCCGAGTGAGAAGCGAGTGCAGTACACGTTTCATCCTTTCGCGAGATTTAATTATTCCCCATCATGCTGATTTGCACTATAAACTTTGGTAATTAAAGTGATAGAATTATTCAACGGCGGTGTAGCCGCGTCCGATATGAATACGGGAGCAAGCACTACGTGCTATTTACACAATTTCGAAATATACGCCCGGTTCTGCGTACAATTCGCCGTTTGTTCACAAAGAGAACCTATTTTGATGGAACGCGCTACGTGCAGGTAAATGATTGCCGAGTTAATTATTTACACAGTGAATTTATCGCGAAAATGTTATGACCGATTAATTACATGGAGTTAAAATTCAGAGAAATATATGATTGGTTGTTATCGAGTTCCGATACGGCACAATAAATCAGAATAAGGTCTAGAATATCGCGAATCGATCGAACGTCAGTAAGTAATCAGCTGGACGAGTCGTCGTCCAATGTAGTAGAGCCCGTTCTACCTAGAATGTGACGTGTACCACGCACAGGAGCTTACGTGACGAGAATTAGTTATCACGTGGAAGCAACCAGTGGTGTAGATCCCCATGTGGTTATATGTCGTAGACCTCCGATAAACGTTCATAAAGTAACCCTAAAAAAAAAAAACCTTTACGGTTTGAACTTGTGAGTACAATAGCCGTACAGTATCTGCAGAATTTTATACTTAAATCTTTCTTTAAATCTCTGTCGAGAATGAATGGCGCGAGAACGAAATCTAGAATGTGTCGAGATGAATCGTACAGTGAATTCGTTGGCGTATAGAGAAAGCGTGTGTCGCGCGTTTATGCATAATGCACGATGAAATCGCGGATAACGCAGAGGGATGGGCTTTCCGCATCGTCACTATCATGATCATTTAACTCTCCGAGCTGGGTAGCTCGATAATGTAAGCGCACGCTTTATCTCAGTCCTATCTCGCAAGACCGCATTATTAATTACGTGCCTGCGGAGTTGCTCAATTGCCGAGAAATTGTCGGCACAAAGCGATCTCGGAAAGCACCGACAACCGCGGCGCCGACGAAAGAGACGCGTGACGCGATTACTGCATCAGTGACATTGCTGAGAGCTACCACTGTCGTTGAAAGGGCAACACGTTCTGCGCGATTGACCGAGCTCTGAGCGTAGAATAATGGAACGCAAACTGCATCGTGTTTACAATAGCCAGTGATCGTTCAGGATTACGTGAACGCACGCTTCGATCTGTTACGGTGACAGTTGAGTTTCTTTGACATTTACGAGTTTGTATTTTTCTTGTATTATCGGGTGTATGATGCGCGTGAATATTGCCCTTTAAATACATTTAATTTATTTGCCCTAAAAAAATTTAATGTATTCATTTATGAAAAATTAATCGTTTAGTTTTGCTAATCTTATGTATTTTTCTTAGAGTGCGACGATTGTTCATGTTGCTCCGGAAAATTGGAACGTTTTCTTAAAAGATAGAAGGATTAAATAATAGCTACCTTTTTCGTATGATGTGACTTTTTTTTATGAAATAATTTTTATTAAATTCTAAATCTTCTCATCTTGCATTGTCGTTAATAAATATATTATTAATCCGAAAAAGGCTAATATAGAAATGTAATCGTGTGTCGTATATCTATAGCAAAAAACACAACGAACTCTCTTCTTTTCTTAATTTTAGCTTTTTTTTTCTTCTTAATTTTTTTAGAAAATGCGAACATATCTTTTTCATATTATTAAACTAATTAGAGCAAAGCCAAATGGCTAGTCATATTAATCAATATATTATTGCACAATCAATACAGCTTACAATTATATTATCATACAATTTGCAAGGTTTTATATATATACAAGGATGGAGCATGTTTTTAAATAATATGGTAATCTTTTTTTGCCTTTTTTCAACAAGCCACTGCGTATTCTCTTAAAAGCATATTTAGTATAAAAACTAAATGCTTAAATAATTAACTAATTAATCAGTTAAAAAAATTAGACTTTTATTAGTCATAATAATGTTAATCTTAAATGGAGAAAAGTAGTATTGACTTTGCAGACTTATGTGCAGAAATTAATAGTAGTTTAAAGTGCAAAAAATTAGTTTCATTCATAAACGATTGAAAAAGGAGCACTCACGTTTAGTGACAGTAGCGTATGTCGCAAGTCCTGTTTCGTGCCGCAATGCTCACCGGTGGTGACCTTCCCTTCTCCTGTCACCTTCGCACTGTCACCCCACGATCGCCGTCCGATTATCGTGATCCACAATGTGCCGTCATTTCACCGAGCACACCACACTCTTTTTTTATACTAAAAAGCGCGTCAGTGAGGAAAAAAAAGGAACGCGGGCCGGACCGTCAGTGTGGCGGGCACTCTCACGCGGCGCGTGCTTTTCGCGCGTCGCGACGTTCGAGCCCGGGTACGACCAAACCGACGAGAGCAATGCGTACCCCTCGCGACCCCGTGACGGACTGAGGATCTCGTCGATGGTGCAGCGCCGCCGTGACCCGTGGCGACACCGCGAACTAAATCCGCGCCCGCACATACGTGCCGCCGAGTATCACCGGCGCGGTGCCGCGGTGGCGGTCCGTTTCGCGATCTGGGTCCTTCTCGCTCGACTCTCGCCAATTTTAACCCTTCGAGTATACTGATGATGCTCGTTGGTGCCTGAGTGCTTTCCATCCCTCTTGAATTTCGGATCCATATGAATAACAGAAATAATAACGAATAAATAAACGGGATACATTTTACTTATTATATGCTCTTGTCATTTTAGATGCTTTGCGTGAAGTTTATATGTTTTTCATTTAAAAAGGAAAGATTCGATATTTGGACAAAACAAACGAGCTGAAATGCGGCATTTTTTTCAGCTGCAACGTGGAACGTAAAGTAATCGAGTTTTTGCAACCGTCGAACCGACGTAGTTTTTGCATTGTTTCTGCTCTCTGTTACCGAGACCGTAAATATACTACCCAACAGAGTGAATATGAATACGACTTCATTATCGTAGTTATGTGTACACTTTGCAAAATGAATAAAATGTTTCAGCAGTGGAGCGATATTACGAGACAGACTCTGCTGGTAATTAATACCTAAAATTTACATGCACTATAAATAAACGATGCAGTAGTATGCCCATACGAAGTAGCTAGCCAAAGTTATTGAGGAGAAAAAAAATGCAATTACTAATTATACAATTTTAATCCGCATAAAATGAACTTTTTATTCTTCTATACGTACTGTAATATTAACGATAATATTTGTGTTGCGAAAAAGTTGGAGAAAGATATAATAGTAAAATGGTATTCTTCAACCAAATTTAATTGAACAGAACTTTATCTTAATCTAAACGTTCTAGTTAAGAAGTTATTTCGAGACAAGCATTAAAAAGTAGCAAGGAGAAGCTGGTGGCGTCGCGAATTAATTTTTTCCTAAGGAACAATCGCCTTTAAATTACTCAAGACATCGCCATCTGCGGACGGGAAAAAAAAAGTGCGAGGCAACCAGAGACATTTTGCATAATACATATGTCATAGACGTTGATGGGCTTAAAACTTGGCTATTTTCCATCGTGCTTTCTAATGTTTCCAACGTCTCGCCGCAAGACATTGGCGATGCAGTTTCGCATTGCTCTTTCTCACAGGGTTTTACGGGCCACGGTAGAGCGAAGAGGTCCGACGTGGTTCGTCTCGTTCGACGAGCGGCAAATGTCGACGCGGGAATCCGAGTAGGATGGAGGACGCCCGCGCCGTTCGTGTAAGTGGCACCGTCGCGTCGTTCCAAAATATATCGTTGCGGTAGGTCGCGCGGGAGATCGTCGGTGGTACTCGAAGAACGAAAGACGCAATTATCGGTTAACGTGGCGCCCTGGCGTTGCTCGGTTCGGTTGCTTACGCCATTTACCGTATTGCTTGTACATTACCGCTTTTCTTCGGGACTCGGGGCTCTATTTACCTGACGTTAAACTTGCACACTCTTCCACGGTTCTGCACTAATGAGAAAGGGAAATTTTAAAGATAAAAGAGAGAAAAGCAAGAATATATTCTTAACCGGGACGTACCATTTTTATTTAAGAGATATGAAACTTATTTCTTTCTCCTCGCTTACAGAAACTGCAAGTTAAAATACTAGTAAAATTTCGATTATAACAGATGAATCTTTCCTCCAAGAGTAGAGTGGGTGATTAGATAACTTTTGCTGAAGAGAACTTTGAAATATCATGCAATAAAAAATGAAGACTCTCGTTATTGAAAATTTATTGTAATTATTTATTGTAATTCGCTAAATTGTCGAAGACACTTTGCATATCGATATATTTATTAAGTTTTTTTTATCGTGTTTTATCTTTTCCTCGAAACGACCTAGATTTTCGGGATCATCTCTAACGGTTTTCCTCGCTTTTTCAACCTACAAATCTCTCGGTACTCGCGGATGTGGACACATGGTGTAATTTAGCTCTCCGATTTGGGTCGACATCCATTCGGTCGAGGTACTAAACGCTGGTCGGAAACATCGGCGAGCATTGTGACGACACGATCGAGAACAATATCGTGTGTCCATGAATCAAGCATACCCTCCACTCGAGATGTCGATCCGCTTTAGCCTATATACGATAATGTCAGCCGATAGCGCGGAATCGGTCGGCCAAATCAATTAGCAGATACATCTCGCGATCCGCAAGGGTCCGTCTAGAATGGGCATAGTTCATAGTTCAGGTCGCGGGGCAGAGAGGGCGGCTTGTTTCATTCCGAGATGTCTATGTGTAAACGGAGAGAGGGCCTCATACAATCGCTCGCGATTCGCGTTTCGCGTCCGTAAACTGAACATGTAATGTATTTGGGGGGGCTATTGCTTTCGGCTGGAGTTACGAGAGGAGCACGACCCTCCGGAACGGAACGATCTCGTACGAGGCCAAATACGAGGCACTTAAGCGACGACCTGACCTCCGTCGTTGGCGTCCCCGAGTCCGTTTGTCTCGGCGAGCCATCGCCTTTGACAATTCTCCTAACTTGTTCCGAGAAGCTCCACCGGAGCATTGCTTACTCGCGACCGTTTCGAGACTTATGTTGTTACACAAGTGGCAGTCCGCTTTACGACACTCGTAAATCAATGAGTCGCGACGAACGTCGAATTCTCGTTAGTCGTCCATGTGTGCCTGCGATGATCCGCGTACTATGATTCGCGCCTAAATAATGTTAGAAACACTCGTTTTACGGCGAATCGAAAGAATCGGATATCCAGCGTAGCGCAGAATCTTTCGCGGTTAAAGAGGGCTTTTTCCGACGAGTAATTCCTTTGTGATTAGTGGCTCGGGGCATCGGCTTACTCGGCCACGAGCAAAAGAAAACATGGGATTGTTTCCTCGAGCTACACCGTTGTTACCGCACCTCGCTCTCCTAAAGCAAGCTTAGATTTAGTGCCACGTGGAAATAAACGCTTTCGCCGCGGTGAACAACAAGAATCGTTCGTTACGTTAATGACAGGTTTCTTCGGGCGAATGGGAAACTCG
>NW_017259306.1:1327597-1341197 GCF_001594045.1 Atta colombica | reverse complement strand
TCTCTCTCTCTCTCTCTCTCTCTCTCTCTCTCTCTCTCTCTCTCTCTCTCTCTCTCTCTCTTTCTCTCTCTCTTTCGGCATCGAACAAAAACTCGCAGCCCTTTTCATCGAAATGAAATATCTTCGTGTGCCGCGTCGGCCGAATACCGATGCAATTAATCGCGTTGATGCAGATTAATCCCCTGTAATTTGGTAAACATCGTGGAAGCGACGCAGACTTTCTTCGACCCGCCATTAACCGGATAACGCGAAATCGTCCCCTTCCCTTGCTTCTTCCTCCCTCATCAGAAACAATGTTTCTGTATAGCGAGAGCGACCATAAATCTCGACCGCGTCTTTCGTTCGCGGAAGTTTTCGCGTCTTATATTTGTCGGGTTTCGAAGGCCTGGTGGTGCGGCCCGCTCGATATTTTGTTATGCCATTAATAACCACTGTCTCGCTCCTCGGTAACAGGCTTTCTCAATTAATCTACGTTACGAGTGTGCCGAATGGCGAGGGGGAATGTAAAAGCTCGAAAATTAATATTAATGCACGAAGCAGAGAAATCCATGCCGTTCGTAGAACGGGTAGAATCGATATTTTACATGGCGATGTCAATAGCTAATGAAAACGTCGAATAATCCGATACCAGTATGTAGGTATTCCTTGTATTGTTTCGCACCGCGGCAAACCTTTGTGCTGCGTCCAATGAAATTGTTTCACCGACAATTTGCGTTATGCCAGTAAATTGCTTCTACGGATGGTTATGCAACGAAAATTGTCGAAAAGTGAACTTGTTTGTCGCCTCGTTTAAATTCGTCCGCGTCGTGCGATCGTAGTTCGATTCTTCGATTAATCCGTCGTATATATTGGGAATGTTTTCTTTTTACACGATTTGTTTCTGACACGGCGTGTTCAAACAACGAAATTGTTGACTCACTAAAAGCAACATGTGAGACGGCAGAAAATCGTCACTGTGTCGACGTTACGCGTTGATGGGAAAACGAGAAAATATCTTTTTCTTCCTCGAGAATCGAGTTATGTGAATCACAGTAGGTTTTCACTCGCACGAGAGAGAAAAGTTACATTGCAAATTTTAATGTGGTGTCCGCTCGAATGAATGACTATAAAAACTGCCGGCCGCAGAAGGTCCGGTAAAACGGATCGCTTTTTTACGTGTCACTGCTTTACCTTGGATTCACGATTCGCTTTAGCAAAGCGTGCACGTTACTTGCACCTTGTACAAGTGCGGGGTTCGCGTGAACGAAAACGAATTGTTACCATAGCAAGTAATCTTCAGCGATTGTCGGATAACTCATAAATCACAATTCATTTATTATGATTCTTACACTCGCTTCAATTTTCAAACAATAGACCGTTTCCAAAATTGTAATTCGTAAAGCATTTCATATTCATACCCATCCTCTCATAATTTGGGTTATTTAACGCTTTGCTGCGCGGTGGAATATTATTGAGGCTTCGTTTGATTTACATAGATTGCATATGGCAGTAGTATTAATTAATGCAATGATTAAAAGACCGCTATGAAATAATTCAGATAATATTAATTGCGGCACATGTTATTAAAATATTCACATCGCTCTGATGAGTTTGCAATCGCGCCGATAATGCTTTTGTACGAATATCGTTTTTATATATCGTTGTACATTCTTAATGTCTGATCGTATAATCGTGACGTTTAATTCCGATGATCAGTGCGAATCCTGTACCCATCTGGATAACTTGATCGACTGTAATTCCGCATTAAACGCATCTTTGTCAACCGAATTATGTTCACGAACGACCGCTGGGCTTCGTACATTCGATGAGCCACGATATTTCCATATTAACGCGCATCACTGTCAGTTATCGGCTGAAATTAGTCGAATAATTTGTTCATCGACGCGGAACAGTGCGGATAGCACCAGGGGAGACACGCGGACATAAAGCGTGGTAGCAACAAAACGAAAGAACGAAAGAGCGAGAGACTGGTAAATCCGCGGTTGTTGTTGGAATTTCATAAAGGCCCATTGAGTTGCAATCGTTACCAACTGTGGACACAAACGACCTCGTAGGTCCTAATTTTTTCCCCCGTGCAATGGACATCTCGTTTCACATTTACTCCATTTAAACTTTCTCGATTCTATTTACTGGTGACTCCCACTCGATTTTTGCATCGTTCGCTTTTCAAGATATTTTTCTAGATACTATTTTTGACGAAAATACTTACTCATAATATGCCTGACATACGTAGCATTAACGCTATATTAATATTTACATAAACATTATGGATTTATTAATTTTATTTTATATCCTTGGCTGATAATGATATTTTTGCACGTATTTGCAATTTGCAATAAGTAACGATATATAAGCGCAAAATATCTCGTAGTTGGCTGGTGCCGGGTGAGTGAGTCGCAGTGAGGGTTGACCTGGCAGTCGGATCGATCCGGACTCTCCACGTAGGAACCTAGCTTCCTCTTTCACGTTTGTGCCCCTGCATCGCGCCTGCTTGCGCTCATGCCAGCCGCAAAGTTCCTGATGTTTTGTATCCGCGTTCCGGGGAGCTCGCCAAGGCCTTCGCTCCAGATACCATCGTCGCCAAATATTTCCAATTGACCCAGTCAAGTCTCGAATAAAGGCACAAAGGTATCGAGCCCGAGCTTCCATGTTCACGAATGCAATGTTCAAGGATATCAAGACGTGGCGGCTTGTCGGAAGGCTTGTCATTGAAGGCTTTTGCGGGAAAATGCTTTTGTCCCGTGTTGTTATTGTCAAAAATAATTGATTGGCATTCCGTCACTGTCTATATTGAAACGCACGCGTCTCCACCGCGCTCCGCACCTGTTTGCGCTGGTTTTGGCTTACAGGAATACGTCGGCGTTGTATCCGCACTTGGGAGCGTTCCATCTATCCGCGGCGACCTGCTCCAGATATTCCGACCGAACATTCCAATTAGCCTGGTCATGCGCCCTCGAACCACATAAAAGGCTCCGAATTCCGCGTGCGGATTTGGAGGTTCTGGGTCAGGCAAACCGTGGAGCGACAAGCTCGTCTATTGTTCGCGTTCGCTCGCTTGGTTTGCCCGTTACGGGAAGGAAAATCAAGAGGTTAGTGTTATCGTAGAATTGGAGTTCAGCGAATCGAATTCTGCAGTCGTACAGCATCGGAGATTCCGCTAAAGCTTGTCATAAGACGACGTACAAACTGAATCATGTGAGTCATTCTTATGTTAATTCACGAACGTTTGGTACTCGTTACATTACGAATGTGCATGATAGATCGAAGCAGTTTGATGTTATTATATGATTATTACTACGGTCGATACTATCATCTCAATGGCGCCAAGTAAGTAATTAACTATTACTAACTTGGCTTATTTCATGATTTTTTAATGAAGCTTAAGAGAACATTATCAGAAGCTTATTATGGCAATTTTTTGCACTGGTCGTTCTTTACTTATTTAAAGATGAATATTTAATCGCGCTGATCATAAAACACTTCATACTCCTTTGTAGGTACTCACGTATTCCTACGATCCTTATATTTCATTTGGCGCGGCAGCAATTCTCTTAAGTACCGGAACTACTTTAGGATCCGAACTTCTCTCGGCTTCTGAATTGCTTAATGTCTGGAAGCAGGGATTTGACCTATATTCATGTTCTCCCATTAAATATAGGCTATCCCGTCGTCTAAGACTGTTCTCAAATGCGCGATATCGACACTAGGCTCCGATGTCTATAACGTGTCTATTATGGCTCACTTTACGCGGTCAACGTGCCTCAGCGGTGGGATTCCGCGTAACCGGTATCGACAGATTATTTCTATGGAAGGGGTAGCCTCGCAGTTACCTCTCTCTCTCTCTCTCTCTCTCTCTCTCTCTCTCTCTCTCTCTCTCTCTCCTTCTCTTTTTCTCTCTTGTCGATGAAGGGGTTTAGACCCGCATTACTGCCTTAGAACTATGATTACTGTATCCGGCACGGCTATAGCATCCGACGTAATGGCAGGCAATAGATGAACCCGCCTCATTACTCAACGGGTATCAATTGGATGTCGATATATAGAACAGATGTGGCTCGTTAAATTCTATCGTTGCTTCCGCATACCGTTTTTCTCTGTGATTTCCGATGCGTCGTTGATGATCTTGTTATCGACGATGAACGTGAATCGCAAACGTCTCTTTTCTATTACGCAAATTTTGCATTTCCCGTAATTAAAGCACATCGATCGATGCCGTCGTATGATTGATACATAATGACTGATCACCTTCGTCTTTTCTTGAGCTTCTCGTAAAGGAGTGAAATGGGAAAGAACGTACGTCGTGAAGAGAGGGAAAGGGGAAGTTGTTCTAGTGCATAGGCGCGAGATAGGCGAGGAAATCTCGCCTGAACTTTAGTAGGCAATATATTGAAAGGTTTTCCTATTGGGATCACGATGACAGAAGCGAAATGCGGGCAACGATCCGTTTGTTCGTTGCCGTGTCGAGATGTCGGAAAGGGACGCGCGCTGCTGTTTCGCGCCCGGCGCATCCTTTAAAGCTCGTTGTATCCCGCCACGGCGACGGCACGAGACAGGGACAGACTGCCTGTTTGGTTGTATGGCTAAGATGCCGCGTGAAACGACGAGGTGTTTCTCGTTGTTGCGGGTGTACAAACAGGGTGGGGTTGAATACAACGAAGGGTCGGAACATTACGTTCGCTGCCCGTCTCGCCGCTGCCACCTCCGTTGGTTCCATGGTTCCATCCCCGTCGACCCCGTCCCGTAACTGCCGCTGCTACCCCCTCTGGGAGGCGGGAAACCTGTGTGGCGTAAGCGCTGTTTATGGAGACCGCAGGCGGCATCTCCCGTCGAGCTTAGCGTTACCATTGCGCTCAGCCAGCCTCGGTTACGAGCGAAGGGATTTTCTGCCGGATGAGGATGCCATCCCCGACAGCCGCGCGACTTTCTCCCTTGTATCCCCCTTTTGCGCTCGGATTTCAGTTTAATGTATAAAAATAAGCTCGTTCGGCGCATTCTATTCCACGAGGCGTCGCGTGCGGCGCCGACGCGGTCGAAATATTCGTGCGAGGCATTATAGATGTTAAAACTGCGTTTTTTTTTGTCGTGGGTCTTGTTTATTCCATGACCAGTTAAATCGGACATGTATGTATATACAGATTACAAAACGGTTTAAATGCCAACTGACGGGCAATTCTTGCAAAGTGTTTTTAGTCGTTTCTCATTGCGTATTATACGTAAATATAATCGTGCCTAAACGTGACTATGACAGTGACACGAGTCAGCTTTTATCCAACGATTTAATGTCGACCTCATGAAGAATCCGGCGAAATAGCCGTTATGCAAATTTTTACCGCGCTTCTTTTGCTCCTGGTTCTCTCGTGTTGTTGGTTCAATGCATAAAAGTACGCGTGCACCGTACTATCGCACAAGTAGTCGGGTATAAGGGACAACAGGTATCACAAGCCCGAATCGCCACAAGTACATTTGAATACGTTGCAACAACGTGAACGTAAGCTGGACAGTTTTCTGCGAAACGTCTCCATCCGTACGCGGATTCCGGGCTGTGTTTGGAAAAGTATACGAAGCGTTATGGATATTTATGTAAAACGAGGGACGGAATATTGTTTTCTTTCGTAGACGGAAATCGCGCAGCAGTCGGTCGCAAAATAAAAAAATGTTCCGACCACCTTTCGCGAAGCTCACATGGCGTTATAACCCCTGACATTTACGTGCAGGCACGCCCGCGTGTCATGCGTGCGTGCGTACGTGCGGTCGCGTTTATTCGCATACATGTCCCTTACTCGCCGATTTAGTACCACAATCTCGAAAAATCCGGCGAGACAGCAAAAAGCTGGAAGGCGGGAAACTGGGAATGGGAATGGGGAAGTGAGGAGAAAAATGGTAGGGCGGTAGGTCACCACGAAACAGCGAAACGAAGAGGAGATGGAGACGGTGGATTAAAACATTTTTTTCCTTTCTTCTTTTCTTCTCGCCAGGCTGACCGACTATTTAAGAGGCATTGCTTCGCAAACCATCACGCGAGTCAACTTCCGGCCTCTGGATTCTCTATCTCGACTGTTCTTTTCGTTCCCGTCGCTTTCTTTCTCTATAGTTGCTCCTCGACTAGGCTGTTCGCCTCCGGAGAGATTATTTTCTTTTCGATGGACGGGCGAAACGCGTAAGGTGAGCGAGATTGGACAGACGTCGGCTTTTGCGAAATGCGGATTTAATAGAAAGGGATTAAAAAAACGAAGAAACAGATATATATATATATATATATATATATAGAGCAGCTGTAAGCGAAACAATAGAAAATGCACCGCGTACCGTGACTTAGGAAAAAATGATTTGAGAAACGATGAAATGTATTTTATCTGCTCTCTTTAGTAGAGGAAACCATCCCTAATATCTTATCTCGAACCGAGAGAAGAGACATTTCTTGCCAACTATTTCCCCGTTCTCTCTGTCGCGTGCTCGTTCGAGAGTTGGCGTTATAAGTTCATTTGTACGTTTGCACGTCTCGCTACGATCATTGCCATCGGCTTTGCTCCAATTAGTGTTGCCAGTCCGACTTAATACTTTTCGCGTTGCCGAAGCCACCGAACGGTTCTTAACCTTCCCCTTAAGCCACAGGAACGGAGTTCAAAACCTGAATCAGAGGTTTTCAAGCGTGGTGACCCACCGAGGCGGATTAAAAGCTGCTTCCCGGAGCTTCTCGTCTCCCTCCTCTTTTCCTCCTACCCATTCCCGCGGGACTCTCCCCCCCTTATTCCCGCTACTTTTTTGTTCCAACTGGCACGATATCTAACTGTAGGTAAGAGGCTTTCGCCTTTGAAGTCCCCTCACTTTTGCAACTTGTATTTCTTTCATTAACGTACTTCGTTCCCGAGTATTTTCGCGGTGCGGCAGGGCAAAGCCGGTGGAAATAACTCCTCTTCGTTCCTCTCTTCAATCCTCTCGCGCTATCCTTCTGCGTCATACAACGGGTAGTATCGTAAAAAATTTTCAAACCGCATTTCCTGGGCCATCTCGTCGGTCCCCATCCCGAAGCCTGTTTCTCCTTTATCATTAATTTTATCTGGAAGTCCGAGCTGCCGTTAATTCCCTTCCTTTTTAATGCGGCGCCCGGACAAAATCCTTCGTGTTTTACAACCCATTTGGTGCCACGCCGATATATATATATATAAAAAGAGGGGCGGAAATATTAGTATATTTCGGCTTCTCTATACGATGGTACCTACCAAGGATAGAATTGCCAGTAGCTTCAACGAGGAGTGGCGAGGACTGTGGGCTCAGGTGTTTCCACCGGCGTAGCTCAGTATAGCGGGTAAAGTGGTCGATATGACTGAAACCCCTCCCCCGCAAATCTCGCTGATCTCTCTCTGTCGGACTAACAGCATCTCCTTTCCACCTGCGTCATTCTCTCTCTTTCTCTCCTCCATCCTCGTATCAGAACCCTCTATAACCGCCCTTCTTCATATACCTCTGAATTGCGCGATAGTGGTGGCATTCGCGGAATTTTGCTTTTATAATATTTAATCACGTTGAATATTGGAGAGCTCCCTCGAAGTGTGCGTTTTGCTGTAAATTATTCGACACACAGGGTTTCTCAATTTAGGGTTGCTATCGAAATACCGCAACTTCATACCTTTTTTTTTTTCGAATTTTGCGCGACACATGAAATAGATTTAGGAACTGAATACTGCCCCCCCCCCTCTTTCTCTCTCTCTCTCTCTCTCTCTCTCTAAAATACTACACGTACAAAAGAATCAAAATTTTAGGTCGAATTGTCTTTTAAAATAATATTTATTGCTTTCAAAAAATATATTTTTTTATATTTGTATTTTATTTTTATATTTTATATATCTCATAAAAATCATAGCCTTTTACGATGTTATTAATTTTATTACGTAATGTCTGTTTTAATGTAAAAGCAATTTTAACAAAATGGCACTTAATGCTTTTTACTCTTTTTCAATCCTTTTAGGTAACCGAGTTCTTAATTATTAATTATAATACGCTTATAATGAAACTAGAGTTTACACAAAAGCAATTATTTCTTTTTAGAAGATCTCGATATATTATTGTGTACAACAGTTGCAAACATTTTGCGTTACATTTGATTACAATTTGTTAATATTTTACAATGAATTTGAATTAACCAAACGATGCAATGGATTCAACGCACATAACAGGGGCCAAATTATAAAATTTAATCTCCAGTTAATATGCCAAGTTTGAAGTTAACAGGCCACAGATTCAATTTTACCTGCTGAACCATACCGAATTCTTCCGATTCTATTGGGAGCACGGTCGTTTTTTCGACGACCGACCATTTGGAAAAAAAGCCGAAATACATGGCTGCGCTGTCATGGGAAATTGAAACATGCTGACTAGCAGACCAATTTCGTCCTAATTAAAGAAGTTTTTTCTTGCTCCCGTGAGATTTGCCTATTTCGAATACACGAATATTTCCGTGGAAAAGTGCAGCATTTGAAAACGAAGCTGTTCTACTGGTTTTTCATATGACAATATAGAAATTTCATTATATACGCACGCAGTAGTTGCTAAGAGAGCTTCAATGAACTCTGGCGTATTAGTTATGCAGAGAAATATCAGAACTCTTTAACCGTATTGTATCTAAAGGCTTTGTTAAAATTGTTTTTTTTTTTCAAATTTTTATTTGCGATTAAAATGTTTATCTTTTTTTCCGTCTCGCTGCACCGAGATTCTTCCTTTCATAAGTAATCATGTATATGCATACTCGTTGTATCCATTCACTGCACTTGGTTAATCATTATCATTAGAAGTTACGATAGCTGCGAACAATTGCGTAGAAGCTCGTTAACTCGATGAACTGATATGGATCCAATACATACAAATATTTGACATTACTTGTTGGAAATAATTCAATGACATTATACTTATACTTAACTGATTGCTGAGTCAGAGAGATTTTGTGCTCTCTGATTAATTTATTATCAAGGCTTTCTTCTATATTTAATTCAGTTTCTAAAACTTTTAGAATGAGTCTCACTCTAAAAAGTGAAATCTCTTAAAGATTGAAAATTGAGCCATTCTTTTTCAAAACTAGTTCAATTTTCATTCGTTAAAGTGAAATTCCACTCTAAAGAACTTAGAGAGCAATAAGGATTATTTCAATTTATTTTTGAAGAAAGAAATTTAATATTTATAGTCTTTTTTTTAAATACATGAAAACTACATGTGTATGTATGTGTGTGTGTGTGTGTGTGTGTGTGTGTGTGTGTGTGTGAGTGTGTGTGTGTGTGTGTGTGTGTGTGTGTGTGTGTGTGTGTGTGTGTGTAATTAGAAAATTAAAATATGTAATTAAAAATATATGATAAATTTTGATATACTGCAGAGTTACTGCATCTATAATGAAATATGATAATCATACTGAATATGAAAATATTAAACGGTTAAAGTAGTTGGCTGCGCGATTCACTACGTACGAAAAAAAAGCAATTAACTTCATTGATATGCCATTGTTTTCATTATTTTGAATTAACGCGACGGAATGGATTAATTTTGTCATCGATATAATTTTCATAAAAGGGCATCGATGTTTGACACTCGGTTTACACCGAGGATTATGAGAGTGTAAATTTGTTATATGGTCAGTGCACTTCATTTATTCCATTCTACAAGCTTTATTTGCTGATTGTTTTACGCAAGAAATATCTTTAGAATGCTTATAAAAATTTTTAATAATAAATTTTTATTCAAGAACGCGTAATGTTAATTAAAGACAATTTATGTGAAATCGTAGTGTGTAACTTTTATTGTTACAATTGAAACAATTCATAATTGGTTTTTGCTATTTTTTAAAACTAATTGCATGATGTACCTATTGCTTTAATTATAAATGATTTAAAAAATCAATTGTGATTTTTATTTTAATTTATATATATTTTATTTAGTAAGCTTTTTTGGAGCAACCATATAATTGCTACCAATGAGAACAATTATTCAGTAATTATAATTTTGAATTTCAGAACTGAGTATTATTAATAAAATTTTGATATATTTATTTCGTGAGTAATATACAATGGATCTTAATTTTAATTCTCACCGGATTGGGCATGCTCTGCTTTTACTTATTTTATATGGTAATAAGTGAATAATTAACAACACGCACACATCGCTTCTTGATGTTAATATATGAAGTTTTAGTATAGTAGTATAGGCGATTATATATCGTGGTGAGTGAACACATGCCCATCGCAATCCCGTTTAGGTACGGTAAGCTGAAATCATAACTTTTCTCTCTCTCTCTCTCTCTCTCTCTCTCTCTCTCTCTCTCCCTCTCTCTCTCCCTCTCTCTCTCTCTTGGCTCGGGTATTAATTTAATAATCTCAAATAACTCAATATAAATCTGCGGCCGTCTGCCAGTTAACTTCCGCGACGGAACGGACTACAAGGGTGCTAATTAAGTGATTCAATTACAGCCGCAGGAATTAAGATTCGCCGCGGAAAACTAAAATTCAAAATAAGGCGTCACAGCCGTTGCCGGAATATTAATAACCAGAAGTCGCTCTTGAGAATTGATACGCTATTACCTTTTTATTATTAACGTTATTCCAAATGGCACAAGAGCGATAATGAAAATGTATTGTCTGCATTGAGCAATACATTTTCATTATTATTCTCTAAAATCCGAAATGATTATTTTTTAATAGCATTTTACCATTATTTCAGTGACGTGGAATTTACACAGAATATTTTATTATTGAAAGATAAATATTACCGAAACGTAAAATTTGTTATAATATGTAGTCTGAAACACAATTTTTAGTTTTAATTGTATTTTACGAAAAGATCATTCTTGTATGAAATTTATAAATTTTCCAATACATTTATTCATTTAAATCAATATAACCGTAACGGAAGTCGATGTTGGCAATACTGCACGTTAAATTAAAATAAATGTATCATGTCGTTTAAAATGTAACTAATATAGGCTGCAACCCTCTTTGCACAGTCCATTAAATTCAATCGGCTGTGATGGCGATAAAAAATGCTTATTAGTCGCACGTGCGCATTTCCTTTCATACGATTGGACCTTCTA
Source organism: Atta colombica (assembly GCF_001594045.1). Lineage (NCBI taxonomy): Eukaryota > Metazoa > Arthropoda > Insecta > Hymenoptera > Formicidae > Atta > Atta colombica. The sequence goes on along the minus strand of NW_017259306.1, from coordinate 1,330,129 downwards.
AAAAGGGACAGGAACTCGTGCAAGCGGATATTACAGTGCCTTATAAATAATGGTCTCATAGTTTTCACGCCAAACAATTAATAATTAGCCTTGGCACATGAAAAGATGCGATGGATATCAAGCGGACTACTGACAGAGGGTCTGCGAAACACGGGTATATGAAACACGACACAGAGTATTTTTTGCAACGCGTGTCATTTTATGCACGTTTACATATATACAGTTGACGCTGATGCATTCATAAACGATCCATCAATTTTCTGAGTCGAGTCAGAGGATGTCAAGGAAACGAGTTCTAAGGCGTGGGAAATACATATGGGCTTCGATGCCCTTTAATACAAAAAATTTTGCGGCTAAGCCATTAAGTTTCCTTGAGGCTCTCTCTGTCGATGATAGATGAGACGTGGAGCGGCGGACAGCCTGTGGATCAATAAATTAAATCAAGGCACGGACTGGACCGGGCTTGAAAATGATATCGATTGAACAGGGTGGAAGTAAAACCGATGGTATAGACCGTGGTAAAACCGGATGGCTTATGACTGATGATTACAGAGTGAAACGCAGAAATTTGATCGAGATTATAACAAATTGAAAAAATCAGATGGGGCGTATTCGAAAATATATCCCGTCCTAATTCAATTTAGACAAGATTTGTGCTGCTATACTGTAGACGGATTCATATTAATATTATGTGTAAGTATCGCTTTTCCAAGACGTGTCCAAACCCGATCTAAACGTTCCACATGACGTCCGACCAAAAAGTCAGCGACGAGATGAAAGGCGTCCCACTTGCGGCTGATGTAAAAAGAGCGAAGAAATAAGACGAATAGGGTTGAGGGTCAAAGCGGACATACAAAGAAGAAGACTCGTAGTTCGTTCGCTTTACCGTCCACGATGTTGGCTCTCGTCGCGGTGGACAAGTCGGCCGACTTTAATATGCACCCTAGAAATTGAATTCTCTCCCTTTTCTCACCGCATCCCGATCCCTCCGATCTTTCTCACTTTCTCAGTCTCGTCAAAGCCCCGGCTTCAGCCTGAGAACGGAACGCAGGTGCGGTGAGATCCGTAATATGGATTTAAGAACACTCGGTGATATTGACGGATATGAGCGCTCCCGCAGAGGCAAACACCTCCCCTTCGAATACCGTCGTGTTACCCGACGGGGAATCATAGCTGGGAATGCACGTTTGTATATACATTTGTGGCGCAGTGAGTCATGCTGCAGTCACAGTGGGTGTTTTTCTCATTCTAGCTGATCATAAAGTCTTATTCTTGCGGCTTAGCACACGCGCGCATTGAAAACGGCACGGGGTGCGTAATGACGAAGGGTGAGTTTATCCGATGACCGTGTAATCCATTATTATGTCTGCCACTCCCGATGACGTGTGCAGGAATCCAGAATTGATCCCCTGAAACGACCTAATGCCAAGTGTCAACGGGAAATATACGTGGAAGATAGTCGTATTAGAGTGGTTAACTTTCGAGTGTAATTACGATCAGACTGATGTTCGCTGAGAATTCCGTAATGATAGAAAAAGAATTTGCTTTCGGATTTTTTTAACTTGATATGTGCTTTGTATATCTATTTGAAAGTATATTTCGATTTTATCCGATGATATAATATATACGAGATTCGTATATATTTTTAAAAATAATTTTTATGATTTTTCTTTTTACACTGAATCTCTCACTCATATTACTCATCAGTTATTTTTCACAGTTATACAAGAACATTCGTATGTCATATTTCACTTGCGTTTGCCACTTTCATCATTCAATTCCTTCAGTTGGCGTAAAACATCGCAGCAAGCTGATTTATTTTCCATTCTGTTTCATGGCAAAAACTTACAAAAAGCATTCGCTGGTCTAATCTTCAGATAGATACATAAATAATTTCGTGTTTTCAAGTGCACTTGGTATGAAGATAAAATATTCATAGCGATGTACTTCAACACCAAGTTGAAGTCTGTTGCCGTTGTTAGGAAAGGTAATGTTACGATTGTCTTAGCAAGTACACGTGAAATAGGGTCAAAGTAATGCAAAGGATTAGGTTGTTCATAATAACAGGCGACTAAGTTTATCATAACTCGCTCATGTAATCGATAATAATATCGACGATACTATCATTCACAGTGTAAATTGGAGTAATATCAATATTTGCTCACGTTTATTCTCCTATAATAATAGTATAAAAGATATCTCAAGTAACCATCGAATAATTCGTAGAGAATGTATATATTGATATATAAAATACATATATATATATATATAAGAAATAAAAAAATTAAGTGATATTTCGCGAAAAAAATAATTTTTATAATCTTACATTAATCAAATATAAAAAATTTCAAAATAAAAGAGATTAGAACCACATTTTCAGCTTTAATATTGCAGATATTAAATTTTATAAATAATAATATTCATTTTTCTTATTCAGCTTTTTTTTTCCTCCATCTTCCTCTTCTAAATATATGATTATATAATCATATTTATAAATCATGATTTATATAACAACATGTTCAATCTAATTAT
>NW_017259306.1:1321452-1327497 GCF_001594045.1 Atta colombica | reverse complement strand
TATATATATATATATAGATAGTACGTATACACATCCTCGAATATCCTGATCCGGAAGGGTAAACTTTGTTCCCCATTGCCGTATGCCGTCTGACTCGTGTCTGATGTTCCGGAGTGTGCTCCGCGATTACTACTAGACTACTCTTCTCGAAGTAAGTCCGACGCTTCAGGATTCACATACGTTCTGTCAGATCGCTCATTCATCTCAAAGCCGAATTTCCTCGAGCTTTTTGCTACTTACCGCCGCCAAATCCGCTAAGACTGCGTTTGAAACGAATCTGACATTTCGATAAGAAGCATTTGCGATGAGTTAGAGAGCATTAGATTTTTTTCTCAAGCTGCTTTTCGACTGTTATCAGGATTTCGAAAAAGTGATTAAGATAGTGGATAATGCAATGTGTTAACACTAGAAGAATCGACTTTGATTCCAAGCATATTTTTTCATAAATAACAAATACAAAGAAGCGAAACGTAATTTATTGAACATTTAAAATCATAAAATTTATAAATAAAAAATCAGATAGAAGAGATTCAAATTAGTTCCAACGGTCCTTCTGATGTTAATTCTGAAATCATGACAAATGCAAAATCGTATTCTAAGGTTAAGATATTTTAGAATCATTCATATGAATGTTATAATAAGGCTGAAATAAATTAAAATATCATAATATCTATACGAACTTCTTCACGCAATAATTAATGCGATTCATATGTTTTTAATGTCCAAAAGCTACTTGAGCCTCCCTTGATTGATTCCATAATTGTAAAATGGGAGTGTTGCAACGCGATGCGGAAGTAATAAAATATGCAAATTAGATAGATATATTTGATGATCTTGTGTCTTCCGGGACGGAGAAATTTATCGTCCAACCTTTCGCATACTTGTACCAAGTTGGCATACTCAGGCGTATGGGGATGTACAAGGAGAGTCCGACCGTATTAATATTGAATTGTGCCTCTGCAGCATTCGGCTCATATTAAATGGAGCATTGTGGGCGTTTCGAGGAATCGATCGTCCACAAAGTGGCAATCACACAGAGAGTGAGACTCGATCACGTGATTTCCCGTGGGTGCCGTCACCGACAAATGACCCAGCTGCTGCAACTACGATGGCGGGTCCACCTTCGTGGATCATGCCGTGCTTACTTCGACACTACAAAATACCCGCGAATATTATTGATATACACCGCGATTTCAAGAATGAATATCATGAAAAGAAAGGACAAGAAAGACGAAAAAGACGTTTTGCTGAAGTATCTAACAATTCAACTAGATAGAGAAAATAATTTTGTTTGGACCATAAAATAAGGTAGTACATTCAAACTTGCTAGAATGTTTTTGTAGTATTGTTATCAATGTCTATACATTGTAGACAATTATTTTGATGATCCAGCAAAATTATTTTTAAATCTATATCTAGCTAAATTTTTAGATGCCTCAACAAAGCCATTCTTTCCGTAAAGAACTGTAAAATATTTGTAAAATAAGAATGTATAATTGAAATCCCAACTGCACTCATTCAAAAATAGCTATTTTTATTTTTCTTTCAACATTGAATCTGTCTAATTGATATTGTTACACGAAAATTCATACAACTAGCTATTTCGTTTATGTAATTTACTAAAGTTAAACTTAAATATGATAGAAGGAAGTCTTGCAGGTAAAGCAGGATAGGAAGAAAATGCGATAATGGGTACTAACTATTAATTAATAATAAAGTCAAAGCATTTTCCGCTAATCAACCATTTGCAAGTTCGCTTCGGGCGAGCTTCTCGCGGAAACCCGATATTTACCAACTTAAGTATCGCATTATAAGCTTCGTGAGTGGTATCGACGGATAGTTCCATGAGCATTAAATCCAAGATACCTCCGCTGTATACTCGCGTTTTCTCCAAAGTGCAGCGCATCCAAAGTGAATTAATGCAACTTCGAGCTTGCGGATAAAGTAGTCAGATTTTGTCACAGTGACGTGGGATTCGTCGCTACGATGCACGCGCATAAGGAAGATAGGTCGTATACATTATATAAGCACGTTCGTCGTTTATCTAAGCATTCAGGAAGGTACAGTTCATCTACGGATATCACGTTTGTTCCTTTTTTCCTCCTTGTTATTTCTTGGTCACAGTGTAAACGTATTGCCTAAACGTATTGCATAATGCCGATGTATCGACAGGCAGTTCAGACCATCGTAGCACACTAGTGAGAGATTTATTTTTCGATGCGCCGAAACGGAAGACGATTCTCCATAGGAGTATACACACGGATGTGGATATAATTCGTGCGACCGACATGTATTCGCCGTGAACTCGTCCGCGAAAAGGATGCTACAGTCCTCGGATTCTTCAGTGTGCTCCGGTGCGAGAACGGATCTCGCTTTCTTCACGTTCGATATTTTGCATTAAATTTCCATGAGTGTTGCACGATCCACCTGGAAGGATGACGCTTTTCAGTGATCGGTCATCTTTCATTCACAACGAATACTGTACTGTTGATGCGTATGCCACTATACACTCGTCCCCAAAGCAAGTTGCGTAATAGAAATCCAGCTGTTCTATATTATTCGTGGGTATAGGATTTTTCGTTCATATTTTGTCTAGCTCTACAGCAGAATTATATGGATATTTATATGTAATTGATAATAATTAATTAATTATATATAGTTAACATTTTAGTACTTTTGATAATTCTAACTAGCAGTTATACAATAAAATAAAAAAGTTGCTGACGTCGTTTTAAGATGTTCGCACTTTATGACGTATTTCACAGAAACGAGATTAAATTTAATGGCGTTCCTTAAAAATACATAGACGCCACACAGACGGCGCGTTATACTGTGAAAGCCGTTGAAAGTTTCGCAGAAGACTCGCAGAAACTTTTAATTTACTTTCGAGAGCCTTGGTTTATGCAGCTCGTTGTCAAGTACATGTATGCCGCGCATAAACGGAATTGTTTCTCTTTCTCTCTTGGATTCCTCGAGGGAAACTCGATGACGTCGATGACAAGCGCGACGACATCGCCAACGAATTCCCCTTCAACAAGTCTCTTCCTCCAGTTGGAACTTGTCGTAACTTAAAAAAAAAAAAAACCTCTCTATTCGTTTCTCTTTACTTCTTAATCGGGAGATTGTTTGTGTAACGTCATGGCTGATATACAACTTCTAATGATTTATTCTGACAGATTGCATATCTCCATTCGCATTACATGAACGTTTCTTTGTCCTTGTTATTCAAGTCTTTCGATTCTCTAATAGTACATTCTCTAAATTCTTTGAAATAAAATCTTATTCTAAAGAGTGAAAATTAAATCAGTGTTGAAAAAGAGTAGCTCAATTTTCAATCTTTAAGAGTAAGATTTCACTCTTCAGAATGAGATTAACTTTAAAAGTTTTTAAGAGCAAATACGTCCTACGAACATCCAGTCTCGAGATATTATGGATACTATCTGTTATAATCCAGAAATTTATTTATAATATCTTGTGGACTGTCAAATGAGCGTCTCATTATATTTTGCATACATTCAAATCCATAGTCCTAAAAAACATGTAATTTTTGGGACAATTCTATTATTTTGCGAGATTGAAACATTTCACAAAATATTATTATATTCATTAGCTTGGTTGATACGAAAATATAATCATGTTTTATATTAAATGTATGCGAAAACGACGTACAATAATTATAACATGCCTTTGATTATATATGTAGAATATTTGATTAAATTTTATGAGAAATCATATCATTTAGCGGCAGTCTTAGAATATCAGAAATATTCAAAAAATCCCGAAAATTACAAATGGACATCTTTAGGATTTTGGAGTAAAATGTTATGACAATATGTAGAACAGTTTTAAGCGCTTTTTTAACCCTTATGTTCTCTGAAACATCTCAGTATAATGTCTTAAAACATACACACATATATTCCAGGATATTCAGAACGTATTCAGCATCATCCTGAGGACATCTTATGCTGTTAGGGATTGTCAATTATTTACAAAAAATTCGATTAATTGAAAGATTCAGGAATCTTTAGATAAAAAAAATTAAGTTAAGATTTACAAATAACATTACTGAAGTGCATATTTCTTCAGTAAAATGCTAAAACATTTTTATTATATGCAATAACGTTAATAAATGTAATATTTGCTTATATAGGAAAGCATTATTATCGATAATATGTCACGTATTCGATTCTTTTTGTGCACAGTAGTCAATTATAAGTATCACTAATTACGTTCTTTGCACACAAATCTTTCCTAATTGTGCGCATATTGCACTTTTCCAATTTTTCATTTTACATTGGAAATCGGAAAGGTAATTTAGAGAAATAGTAATTGCCATTTAAATTTTCAAATAAACGATGATCTTTGTAACTATCCCGGTATTGTTGCTCGAATATTGCAGGCCGCGCTTTCATGCGGTTTTTACGTAACGACGTACTTTTGTATTTACAAACGGGCAACAGCCGTAATCAACTTTCTGCCTTCGGGCGATCGTCGGATGCGTAGAATTCGCGAAACGTTGTATTATCTCGCAAATATGATAAACGACCGGTTCACCGTAGCATGATAATATTTAATTGAATCCCTGCTGTTGCGAGCTGCGCTTTGTTTAAATTTTAACGACCCACGCCGCAAGTGACCGCACGTGTCATCCGTAATTAATTTTTTACCTTTTAGCAATTGCAATGCGCGCAATTCGCGAATCGTTGTAGAGAATTTTAAATATTATATATTATCTCGCGTGCGCGAGCGGCTTGTACGCGTGGTGCATTGTAGCGGAATAATATTTAATTGAATTTTCCACGAAGCTAGTATACGGGCTGTCTAAATTTTAACGGCTTATGCCGCAAATAGCCGCATGTGTCATCTGTAGATCATTGTCGACGGAGACAATGATATATAAATGGCGATAGGGTGCAAAAAGGGTCAATGGAATTCGTTTTCATCCTGATCGGGATCGAGATCGCTAAAGTGCCAGCTGCAACGACCTCGAGTCAGATTTAATCTCGCTTCGTGCATTGACTTGACAATGGCTCATTGTCAAGTGACAATCGCGATCGACGCTCGCGTGCTCTCGAGGCTCCAATCGAATGGTCAAATCGAATTACTCTTTGTACTGTTACGGGGCGATCTGGGCTTAAATGGTGACTAGATACGGGAAATGCTTATATCTCTCGTTATATAATCGCATACTTGTCGATACTGTCCTAGGCTGAGATTATTATGATGCCGGAAATGTCAGTAAATATTATGCAAGTGATGTAGGGGGAAGTCCCCTACTATCAGACACTTCCGTTTTTTTGAAAATGAATGAAAACAAAACAACTAAATCTATATGATATATTTTAATTTGTAAATCAAATTTGACATATTTCGTGGGAAAATAAAAAGTTTCGATGATTTACTATAAATAGAAATAAACATTAATGGGTATTTTTTACAGCCACTTTGAATTACAGTTTTGGAGAAAGTTCCCTATAATCGGACATATCAGAAAATGCTAAAAGTATTTTTAAAATAATTTGCATCGCACACAACTCTTTGGTTTCAGAAATGTCCGCACATGCTTCGTATACCAATTCCATATAGCATTGGAGCCAATCTTTCTCGTTGTTTTCAAGGCAAATTAGACATGTTTTTGCATTTTGAATAATTTGATGTCGGCAATTACTATTTTTTTTTTTTGGCATTGATATCAATGATTATCCACTCAGAGAATACATAATCAATAAACGAAACACACAGTAGTGTCCGATAATAAGGGATTCTTTTAGTGTCCGGATACAGAGATCTTTAATGCATTCAAAATCAAACGAAAAGTCGATAAATCCGTAACAATTTTGAAAATTAAGTCGAATTTATTATAAGTATACATACCAAGGAATAATCTTCTGTGTTCACGAAGAAGTGAGAAATCTATGCTGTTGTTTTAAGATTTATCAATCAACAAAATTACCTATGAAAAAATATCTAGATATAACAACCATTCTCATCGGTCGGTGGCAGCAGATTGACGAACGGCGCATACTCCTTGCGCATTTCCCAAAT
>NW_017259306.1:1309061-1321352 GCF_001594045.1 Atta colombica | reverse complement strand
TATATATATATATACATACATACACTGTATATACTGTCACCAGATTTCTAAAGTACCGCAAACTCACATCCATTTTGACGCGAAATACGACCATTCAAATTTATGCTTTTATGTATACATACTTTATTGGAAAATAAAGCTATCAAGTACGTAAATAAATGTTTATTAATTGTAATTAGTTCATTTATGATAAAAAAAATATGTATAAATGCTTAATTTATGTATTATTTAGTTTAATATAGATTTATTTATTGTAGAAGTTTAGTGCATGTAAAAGTGCACGAAGGGACGAGTAAGTATAGTACAGTTTAAAAGATGAACATCATCAATCCACCACATACTTGAAATCGTGTACTGTGTGCATTTCGGCCATTTTGACGCGATATTTCTGCAATCAATTGCGGTACTTTAGAAATCTAATGACTTTAATACTGTTCGGTTATAGGCACTGTTCGCGTAAGCGAGTATACAACATTACAAGTCATCTAGAATTATATTCAAGAGAAATAATTTTACAATATATATTTGTGTATGTCTTGTTTTTATGATTAATTATTACAGTTACATAATAACGGTAACAATATTGTTGAACGTAAAAAATTTCCGATATAATCTGGTGATAATTTCATCGCGTTTTCAGTAAACAAATGTCATTTAATGCGAGCAATGTTTCATTATTGAGTCATGAGAGATACATATAACCGACGAGGATTGCTTCAGAGACACGAGGGGGGGAGGTCTATCCTTCGCCATCCTGCGCCACCTGACTTTGCTACCTGCGGTGTACGTCCTGATAGGGGGTTTCTCGAAAGTAAGTTGTAACTCGTAAATCTCAACGTCGACTAACAAATGTCTTCAGTCCGTCGCATGTTAAGGGTTCCAGAGCCGGTTTTTACGAGAATACGCGATACGTAACACCTAACGCACATACGAGCAAGCTCGTTTCACACAGCAGCTCTAATTTAAATGATATCAGGCTACAAGATCCCATTAGTCACAATTGATTTTTTGATTGAAACGGTATATGGTGTAATCTGGCGGATTTATAATATTATATTATTGTACGTATATGCAATCGTCTGTATATAACTGTATATCCTCAATAAATATTACAGCAACCGTTGCATACAAATCTGGACTTTCTCCGAGGTAACATTGGAAACACGCTTTCAATTCGGAACGTAATTAATATAACAACCACATGATTTATCGGGGCGCACGGGCACCCTGGTGTGTCATATATAAATATATTTATATCCATTATATCGACGTATTTTGCGCGCGATGGCGGACGCATCTGTATTCCGGCAGCGGCCTGCAAAAATACGATCCTAAAATTGTTAATGGACTTTCCGTGTTTACAGTGCGCGATGCCTGTTTCGGTTATACGTTTTCGAGAGGTTGCGCGGGGCTTTTCTGCGTCACAGACGCGTGATGGAAATATACGTTTCCTTCGAGATCAATCGCGATCGTCTTTACGGCTTGGCTGGCACATTATAGCGGATGGTCAATACGAGAATCTTTGCTGCCTGTTCCGCCGTCGGGCAGAAAATATATGACACGCGATATTTTAATCAATATACCCTGTGTTCCTTTAATGACTCTCGTAATTCATAGCGGTCGGCGGTTTCGCTCTACCTGCGGCTAGTCTTGCTATCTTCGATTGAATTAAAAAAAAAATGACTAAACTTGGCCTGCGTTCAACAGTAACGCGAAAGCGCCGTAAAAGGAAGCGCATATAATCGAGTATAAATAACGGTAATTATATACCGCGCAAAAATAATGTTAACGTGCCTCGCGTTTGCCCGAACGAAGCGTTCGTCGGAGTATCAATAATTTTCAATTAATATTTTGCCTGGCACGGCGCGTCTCGTTTGCTTTAACGCATATTTATGTTTTGTTGGAACAGCCGCGACGGCGTAAATGAACGTAAAATAATATCACGTTATTCGTAAAAAAAAAAAACAGCCAGCTTTCGTCTGCTTTCCAGATACCTCGGTATCAGGTATCGGCGAACTCCAGGAATACCCGATATCCACTGGGGCTGAAAAAATTCCAATACTTTCGCGAAAAATATGGAGAGGAAAAGGAGGGAGAGTTTATGGAAGTTTGGCTTTACTAGTTTAATCGGAAGAAATAATTATAAAGCTGTACTAATATATGCGGGGGCACAGTCGTTCGTCCGTGAACAGCGGCCGATATGTTTCCGGATTTTCATTATACGTATAATTATTTCCGTTATATTCCGTGATATCCGACATCTCTTTTAATTGATATGACTGACCTTTTCGACGCCATCATCTATTTTTCATGTTTTCAGAATACGAGAAAAATTCATTTGTAAATGTTTAATAACGTAAAATTGCATTGCGTTTACGCTCGTTAAATTTTTGGGAAAAGAGATGTACATTGTAACAAATTGTACGTGTCTTACTGACATTTGATCCTTGTTACGGGGAATAATTATCAAATGTTTTATTAAAATATTATATTTACGCATGTATATCCTCTTTTACCGTTAATTTCATGCAGGAAATGTAGATAATAAGCTTGTTTTTCATTCGTTATAAAAGCGAGAAACAGAAAATGTAGTTAACGTTATATAATTAATTCGCATTTCTTGTTGATATTTATTTTGTTATAATAGTTGCGCATATTGAAAATTAATCTGCAAGATTTAAGCATCGTCTGCTTGTTATAGTTAAAATAATTAATCCGTCCGCGTTATGTTTACGCGAATGATTTACGAACCAGTTTACGCGGATGAGGATGTCAGATTTTTTTTTTTGCGGGTAACCTTCGAGGATTTAACAGCATCCTTCTCCGTGCCGACAGCGAAAACAAACTTGCGCCACGTTTCTCGGCGTTGAAACCGCGCGTTAGACGAACCAGCAACTGAGGGACTCGCGTGGACGCGGATATTTTCGTTATTCATCGCGCCTTGCCGTCAGCCTGAGGGTGGCGAGGTCACCGGAACTCATCCCCCGGCTCGCACCACAACGACGTCCCGTGTTCATACCGCAGCCGGATATATAACCAACCCGACCCTCTGTCCGTCAAGCGTCCGCAACGAAGTCCGCAACGCGGTATTGTCGTAAATAATGAGCAAGCTTCGGTATTTGTTTATTCAGGGGGCACTCAACGCACTGAACCTCTCGTCTCCCTGCCACGCGGCTGCACTACCCCTTGACGGCCGATGGTGAACTGCGGTGTAGTAGATCGGTCCCATTATTTACGAGGCCGTAATTAGTCAAGTTACTAGAATCTATTTTTCGCACTCGAATAGGCTTAATAATTCAATCAAGTAACGTACAGATCAACGGGCGTGACGCGTCCGGAAAGGATGGTATAATACTGAGCTCGCCCGGTATAAAAAGTTTAATTTGTTATAGACTACTTGAAATTTCATGGAAAAATCGATTAGCCGGATAGAGAGCCAAACGTGGTCGTATGAAACATTCAGGTTGAAAATCGATAGAGCTGTCCGTCTAGCGCGATGTCGGACTGAGCTTTTTATCGGCTGGATGACTCTGTCAGGTCAAATAATATTGGCTCGCGCCGATGGTGGCCCTTAGATTGCGCATCCTCGTCGGGCGTTTAAAAAATTCACAGGCAGGATGTGAACAAATGGTGAAAAATGCGTCCGGTGTCGATCGTATTCGTATTTTACATTTTAGTGAAGGGTGCATATAACCGATAGCGAATAGCTCGAATATAAATCACTCAGAATTTCATTCTGTTTTGTAACAAACGTTGTTTTGTTTGACGTATCCGGTTGAGTTAAATGATGTCGTTAAGTGAAATGCTCCTGCTTGAAGCTTTCATAATAGCACACTACTGATTTATAACATTTTTTTTCTTTTTTATAAACATGTATTATAATGATAGATATTATGTCACATATGACATACACACACACACACACACACACACACACACACACACACACACACACACACACACACACACACACACACATACAAACAAAAATGTATGTTATAGAGAACAATAATTATTTTCTTGAAATTATTGCTATTAACTTAGTGGTATACCTCGGTGATTAAATTGATAAAACGTCCGATGAAACGAGGAAGAACCAGATTTGAATTCCGGCTGAGATAATATTTTTTGCAATAAATTCTTTACAGTGTTTTAAAGATACTTATTAGCGTCAATAATATTAAATTGCTTGTCAATTTAATTGGTGATATTACGTACTTAAATTTCAGTTTAGGAAATTGTATTTCAAGATCGACAAATAATTAATTAGCGCGCAGTTTTGCTTGAACTGGAAATTATAAAATTTACACAAAAATATTATTAGACGCCAAGACCCACTTTGACTGGATATAATCTTCTTCGCTGATTAATGATTATTTTGTCGTAACAGAAGATTCTAATACTTGATTAAATTCAAGATTATGAAAATATAATGAGAAGACGGCCAAGAAAATTAAACTTGATTGATCTAATGTAACTAATAAAATTTAATCTCTAATTTTATTAGACTTTATGATAATAATATTAATTAATTTGGAACAATTATCGGCAGATCACTGCGACGTGCATAATAAAATATTTCAAATATTAGAAATGGCTATCAATATTAATAGTATATCGTACATTATTCTATTAAAAATAAAATAAATCGGAGATGTTTTGTATGATTCGATATTCGTATTAAATCAGTGCTGTTTTTATTGTATCAAGGAATATTGATGTTTGCCAAATCTTCCAACGAAAATCAAAACCATAGTTTACGGTGAACATAAATTGCAACTAGTATCAATTTGTTTCCTAGTTGAAATTTTACGAAACGCAGGAAAATACATATATCGCGACCGTGCACGCGCAAATAACGATCGCGGCGCGATCGTTCGTCATTGATGGCGTATGCGGCCGGAGAAATCCGCGGAAGATGAAATCACGGTGAGGTGCTCGCGACGGACAAGTAGAGAGATTCCGCGAAACTTGCGAGGGCGAGTCGTCCGCAGGAGTTTCGGGTCGAAAACTTTCGGTCCTGTCGGGTTCGGTCGTCACGTTACGATGGAACTTTCGACTGCAACCGGTGTGCGCTGGTAGAATAATCGGTTCTATCTCCGCCAAGAGAGTTGGCTGGCTGTGTAATCGTAGATATAGGCCGAGAATGCGAGCGACTCTGTTTTAATGCCGCTTGAATTTAGCTCGGTAGGATTATATTGCCAGGTGGACGCTGTCTCTTCTTCTTTAATCGTATTAGTGGCTGCAACTTACAACACAAAACGTAACTGGTCCTTGCTGGCACCGAGGGTTTCCCGGTGTACTGAGTGGTAACTGCTACCATAACCCGGTCTCATAAAACTGTAACTTTATCCACCGGCATTCGTCGTATGTCTGTGGAAAATGTTGCTGGAAATTGTGAACGTTAGACGAAATGTCTGGCAAGAGCGAGCCGTTTCGTTTCACCGATTACTTGGATGAAACGAGAAATGTGTCTCCGAGATGTAGTCGTGTTTGTCTGATATCCTCGTGGATAAATTTTTCAGGCATTGTGTTACGGTTACAAGATAAGATCGTTACGAAGGATCACATCTTAACGATGTGATCCACGTGCGTTACATACATATTACTTACATATTATATTTTTCGGATTTCAACAATCCGGGAGTTCCTCAACCATCTTCGTGGGACGTACATAGACCATCGTAGAGAAACATAATTTTACATAATACGGCTCACATAATTCCCGGCTATCCTATTTAAGCGTGAGACTTTCTTTCTTGCGCGAGCAATTTACACCTCGTAGAAACGCAGCGCGCCCCAACCTAAGCCCGCGGCTTATAAATCCTCGTCATAATTTTACATTTGCGGCGATTTCAATCCCCCGGCACGGCTTTAGCGCGGCATGTTAATTCGTAATTATTATTAACGATCCGAGGAGACCTCTGTCGCCCTGCCTATCCGGCACTTTTCGATTTTAATTCTTATGATTTTAATCTGTTTGCGCTTCCGTGCACGTGTCTGCCACATCACCAAAGGATGAGATACAGCATGGCATCAAGAAGGGCGAAACGTGGAAAACGAAAGGCTAAGAACGCCATTATCTCAACTATACCTTCGGCTCAATGCAATTGTAATATTTATTAGCTAAATGGGAAAGGGAGAAAGGGTACTCCGGGCGCTAGTTGGAACTCCAAAGGGACTTTTGGAAAGACAAATAGTTACCTGGAGCAGTTAATAACCAAGCAGGCCGTTCTCCCGACTTTATGGCGCATTCGCTATTTAATTTTCATTTTAACTTCGCTTAGGAATTTATATTCTTCGGCGTAACTTAAGATCTCAAACGCTAAGTATTATCAGTGACGGTGGTTGGCAGAGCATTCAACATCCAAAGCAAATAACTAAATTAATAAATGGCAGTGCGATAACAAACAAAATAAGATGACAGATTCGTTAGATTTTAATTTAATTCTTACAACATTAGCGACAAATAAAATCATTTTTTTAACCTTTAGAATATATTATACGACAATTTTTTAGTTTTTACAACACATAATGGCTTATTCGTGGATTTCGGATTAATTTTCACACTGAGAAAAAAATATTTGATATTTGGCTATAATTGCATGGAAATAATTAGGAGCTTCTTTTTTATAGTTATTACTGCTATAATATTAGTAATAATAATAATTATATGTATAGTTATCTCAAACATGAAAAAATTGTAGCATAAATTATAATAGTTTTTCAAATATCAAAATATAAATGGTAAATAAAATAAATTTTTATTTAGTAATTATAATATTACTATTTTCTTAAATTTACTTATTATTTATATTATGGTAATAATAATAAAAAAATATATTAAGAAAAAAGTAAACATTTTTAAGTAGTGTGTGTGTGACTATTATTCATCGCACAATTAATTGTATTTATATGTGTATGGTTAAAATAACTATAAATATTTAATAATTCCAAAAAATTACTATAAATTATAATTAAATTATAATAATTATAACTTTTTTTTTTCGGTACATCACTTTAACAAATATACAAAAATTATTAAGTGATTCTTACATATACTTGTAATATCTTTAGAAAGTACGTATTAAAAAAAATTGTATTTAAATATAACGACTAATAACTTGATGCTCCTAGGTTTTTGAAAAAAAAAAAAATACTCGAAACAGGATTGATCAAATCAATTTGTATTAAGGGTTAATATTATAGCGAAATATAATATTCAACGAGATAACAATTTTTATTATAGAGATCACATTGCCATCCAGTTTAAATGTAACGTTCAGTGAAGTTACTTATAGATAAGCTTCAGTGCTCGCGTGTTTTCAATACTGATACGTAGAGCGTCATATCTCAGTGGCCTTCAGGGTATTCCTTGATACTTTGATTGCCCTGCGTCTGTGTGATTTCATTTGCGTGTCCGCTGGCACATGGAAAATGGAGAGATCCAACGTAGTTCCACAGCCCAGACAAGTTAATAATCTTTCTCTTTCCACGTCACTCGCAGAAGTTCCTCGTGTGTTGTTAGTGGAAAGTTCTAACGTTATCTCATTAAAATTATGATCCCATCAAAATGCTACGTAAAATGAAATTTGCTACATTTGGACCATTTATCCATTCTCTTATTAATCAAATATTTTAAATTATTATATTGACAAATTTTTAGTTATTATCATGTGAGGTTCCTTTTGTTGTATCTAATACCATATAAGATTCTTCTGCTAAAAAACTATTTTCGTATCTTTGTAATCTTGTATTTTTTAATTTAGTTTACTGTGAAACAGAAATTCGCGAGAAAATTATTAAACGTTGCAATGGAAACTAACGACTAATGCGTTTGCTCGTACGTGTCGTGCACGTGCCGAGAGCAATGGCAGTTTGCAGCTTGGCACGTGCTGGAAGTGCGCCGATCAACTCCTCTTAATGTTGCGTGCGGGAAAGCTGCCGGCTGAAGGAAAAGGGATAACATCTCGGCGGACGAATATGGTGGCATCACGCAGCGTGATATTTTGATGCTGCGAGCGGAGACGAAACGAGATTACTCGTGGTTCAACGATTAAACCGCTGAGGCTGAATGCTCAATCTCACAGAGTGTTTGTCGCTCGTGAGAGATCGTAAACGTGTCATGTAGAACGTAATGGACCAGTCGTTTTCCAGAGCCAGAGTCGGGTATAGAAAACGCGCAGCGTTTATCCGGTGTCACCTGCTTCACTAATGTCAGTTAACTTTAACTGCGGCTTAACTTACTCCTCATCTCTTTCTAATTCGAAATTTGTAGAAGAATAAACGGTTCATTTAATCTCGATTACGGAAATAAATTTTACATTTTAGCGTCACAAGTCATCGATCACGCATACGACCGTGATAGGACCGACAAATCTTGATTTAATCTTTAAATGAATGAGATACTTGCTAAAATAAAATTATTCCGCGATAACTCGCCCCGTTAAACCAACTTTGTTCATGCACCTGTGATCGCGATAGCTGAGCTCAAGTCGAGCATTTGGGTCATGGTCGTGTCAATCATCTGTCTGGGTTTATTACAGACTAAAGGCATAATGAAGAAAAAAGCTGTGAAAAGTGAAGAGATTATAAGCGCCGATATATAAAGCTATTGAATACCGATACGAGGATGATAATAGTTTCCAAAGAATAAAAAAGTTATTTTTTTATATAATTTGTTTCACTTCAACTTATTGCATCGTGTACACCAATTCAGAAAGCTTTGATAAAAATTCTTCAATAAAAAACAGATTTTGTTATAAGAATATGAGATAAATTTTACAATAAGACTGTCATAAAATCATTTTTTGTGCAAAATTATTCTTCATTAATGATAGTGAGTTTTATACAAAAATTATTTATTAAAAATTTTTATCAAAGAAAGATTTTAAACTGACTTCTTTCCATGATTTTTGTTCAGTTTACGAATAGTCGCGTCAGTCTTGATTTTTCAAGCGTCTAGTGAAAAAATTCGAAACCCGAAAAGTGATTCCTTGGACTTGGTTATGATGCAAAAAACTCGGCCTTTTCCGTGTCGCGGGACTCTCGCCGAAATGGGATTACCTTTGGGCCGTTGGTTAGAACGCGGTTGGTTAGAATGCTCTCGAGTGGTCCATCAGAGTCATTCATGAAAGACAAGCAGGCAGTTCGTGAAGTGGCACGTTAGTCACGGCGGCCATAGCTCTTTCGCGTCACCCTTCTGATTCTCCCCCTCCCGCAGCCGACGTTTTCTCTCATTTTCCTTCCCTGTTGGACAGCACAATGCCTCGCGGGGGATATCCCGTGTTTATAAAATAAATCCCCTCATTGTTGCGCAGTAAAGCATGCTCGAAAGAGAAAGACAGTTAAAGAGAGGAAAGGAAAGGGAGAGAGTTGCCTGGCTAGGTTGTAGCTCGATGCATAGCGTTTCGACTGACAGGACAGAGAAAGAAGAAAATAAGGGATGAGAGCGTGAGAGGGAGGGTACGGTGGGGAGACGGAACTTTTGTGAGGACGTCAGCTGCCACGGTGCCGGACGAGGCGCGTAACGTCGAGAAAGGGCGGATTAGAATATTTCTGGGGTCTCGACTAAATGTTATCTTCTACGACACGGAGGGCTGCCTTTGCCTCGACGACTGGGCAATGTGTTCTGAAGTCATGAAGGAGAACACCCCCGTTGTACCAGTATGGTTAATCTGGTGCTCGCTCTTACAACCTTTATCGGGTATGCGCTGATTTCATTACATTTACGAACCCGACAAGGAATACAGATTCCTGCGCGAGACATGATTTATCTGCGCGCTCTAGAAGTTACTAGGACGCAATTTGCATATAGATCGTAATATTGACCAAGTTTCCACGATGCTTATTCTATTATTTGGATTAGCGTGGTTACTTTGGGTTTCAAAGTACTATTTATATGCACAGACATCATAAGCATCATTAAATTTTGCAAGTTTTGATTACGTTTTGAATAATGAAATCGTTGCATTAGAATTTCTTAACAGAGGTTTCTTAAGTCAAGTGGTATAAGTCAGATATTTGCGCTAAAATGGATTACGTAGACATTTACTGGCGCATTTATCGCAAAAACCAATTTCTTAAAGTTATTTCTGCTAAAGAGGAAAAGTTACGAAACATTTATAGAAAAAAAAATCAAATTAATCGGTTTGCAGAAAATGAATACAACCGATTGAAATCGTTGATTTAATTAACACAGCTTTTTAGTGAGTTGAACCCTCTTTAGGAATTCAGAGGAGCAAAGTTTTGGGTAGGTCTCTTCGAAGCTTTTAGCAGGATGAAGGTAAACGTGAAAGTCGCCAAGAGGTCGTGGTACGTGCCGTAGCTCCCTAAGCTCATCAGTAACGATAGCACACTGCCATAACTGTTCACATAATGGAATTCGTTAATACAAGATGTTGTTCGAGACACCTCGTTTCTGTAATCTTATGCGAGCCCGTTCTGCGTTCGATACTAGATGATTAAAAGCAAAACAAGAAGGATACGAGGAGATATACAATTTCCTCTTGAAGCTCTCGCGAGATTCTATGAGCAAATACTATAGTAATTATATATAAACAAGCGCTATCAACGACGGAACATTTTCTTTTGTTGAAAAATAGAATATTTTTGCAAGTATTAATTTTTGTAATAAAGATCTATACGATAAAAAAATATATATATGGTATAATAAGTATATGTATGGAAAGTTGAACTTTTTTCGAGAAGATAGTCGCGTGAGTGAGTTTGCATGCCACGCGAGTTTAGTACCTGTGTAATTTCTACCACCACTCGCGCAATCGTTGACACGCACCTCTTTTTTATTAAAATTAGTTTTGCGCCGCTTTAGATTGAGATTACTTCGCGGTGCATGCGAAGAAAGAATTTCAATAAACGTGCACGATTCCGGCGAGGCGCGTCTACAAAGTCCTCCATGTTTGTGCCACGGTATAATAGATGAAAGGTGAAATACAGTAGTTCATGATTTTACGTTTGGTGTCCGATGCAGATGTCAACGCGCATTACGTCTGCACGCGCTTACTGCCAATCACCAATGGCAGGTTATCGCTATGGTTGATACACATAATGCCGAGGCTTAGAGATCGGTGCACACACCCGTGCGATTCGCATCAACTGCGGATGGATGCATGGCGAAACCCATGCGACGTTCAGAACTGCTGGCCATAGCGCGCGAGTGGTCGACCGGAGATTACCGCGGCATAATTACCCCCGCACTGTGTACCTGCGACCTTTGTTTAATCTGCAATTAATGTTTCAAATTGCCATAAACCCGCGCCAGTAACGGATGCCACTTATCAACGATGATAACCGAATGCATTATATCAGCAATACAATGCGGACTTTCATCATAGCATGCAAGTATGCTGAAACGGTTGTATCACTCATTATCGTGTGCTCATATAATTTTGCTTGACGGTCTATTATTATTTTTCGCTTATTTGCGTTTCTCATGAATATGAGAATGTCAAATAATGAAAAAGATAATTGAACGGAAGATATAACAAGGACAGGGATTTACATTCCGCAAGTTGTAAACCGCTTATAATTCATTTTTAAATCGATGCGTAAAGTATTTTATTAATGTAATATGCAAATCTCCTCACCCACATAATTCTTTCCAGTTGATCCCAGAATTCTGTTAGATACAATGCGATATTTCAACGTTGTGTATACATGTTTACACCGACACTTACAACGAACCCCATAAAAATCTTTCTACGACGGTATGGTATGCGTGTCTCGAAAGGAATCCAAATGGTACATATTTTCTCGGTTTAGAGAGATGGCGATGAGGGTTGGGACTCAATTCGTGGTTATTATTCGTTTACACGGAACCGGTAGGGTCGAAGATGTGATATCCGAAATGGGTTCCTCTTTGCTATACACAGCCGCGTGCGACATTGGGCTCGGTATGTTATTTCAGCGAACTATCTACTTAGATACTTTTATATTCAATACGTCCGCGAACGGTGGATGGTAGGGGCGCCTAGAGTAATCCCATAGGACACAGGAGACCCATCTTGGGAGTGGAGAAACCCGACATAATGTCGGCTTCTATCGAAGGGTTACTACCGTCTCTAAGGGATGCAAAATGTATCGTGCCTATTTTCCAGACGAGCCTAACAGTATGATATTCACGCTAATGTAACAAATATATAACAAATTTTCTCAGTGAAGCATACCACGTAAAAACATAATGTAGAATCTATTGCATTTGTTAAATATAGATTGATGAAAATACTCGTAATCATAGAAAAAAAAAACAACTTGATAAAAATATAAAAATTT
>NW_017259306.1:1247926-1308961 GCF_001594045.1 Atta colombica | reverse complement strand
ATATATGATCTTTTACATGTCACGTTAGATGATGTTTTATTAATAAATAAAATATCGATAAAATATTTTGATTAATTATATTATGTACATATAATAGGAGAAATAAAGAAAGAAGTTTACACTGTTTTTGACCATATATCATTCTAATATTAATAGTACGTATTTACAAATGCTTTTATGTACTGTACGTTCATGGTGCTTGTAAGAGAGGATGTCTGTTGATCCCTTAGGACACATGAGAGAGCCATCTCAGAAGCGAACGAACTCGCCATAACATTGAGCTCTACCGAAGGGTTACTGCCAGTAAGAGAGTTGAAATGTATTACCCTTACTTTTTCTTTTTTTCAGACAACCACGACAACATAGTCGACGTTGATCCACATCAACATTTGTCGTTATATACACGAAGATGGAGCTGGGCGGATTGGTGAGTAACACATTTTTAGTGTAATATCAAAATAATTTTTATTGCGGCGCAAAAACGGGAACATTTAAGTATACGGGCTAAAATTATAATTTACGTTTATTAAAGTTCTCTATGCGATTTTATTATCAATGTTGATCATAAATTCGAGTAATGATCCGTAAAAAAGGAATTGGCTATTGGGTAATAAAGAATTAATAGATAAATTTTTATATATGTCATCTCAATTTTTATGTACTATTCTTTTATGAAATTTTATTACTATCTTATTAGATTATTGATTGCTTGCTGCGTTACGTTATTAACATTTTTGTAATTAATTACAAGACAGTGTCTATTTCTGTACATAGGAATGCTATGTAAAATATTGATATGATAAAATTATGCATCAGCTTTAATTGCTACAAGAGTTTCATGACCATGATAAATGTACAAATATGTACAAATATTGCTATACGAAAACTGTGTGTATTTCGGTTAAGTAACTACTGGTTCTATTACCAGTCATGCTATAGGAAATCCAGTTTTTTACTAACTTAATTAATACATCTTCGCGCGATCTTCCAGTCGTCGAATATTAACTATATCTTAAGAATTTATTCATTGACGTCCGTCTTACACTTTAACTCTCTTGGGTTCTAAGATTCGTATTTATTTTCGTTAGGCGCTATTCTTATTCATACTTGGTGAAAGAATGACATTTTAATGGGTTCCAATAATTTAATATCGGAGAAATATTATATTTTCCACTCATGTCTTTGTCGATTGCATTACGTCTCGTTTGATAATATCAACAATATTACGTTTCTTACGTTTTCTTACTATAATATTTTGATGCTCGTTTATAGGAAATATTTTTAAAATAAATATTTCTCTAAAAATGTATTTTATAATTTATACCACGTAGAAAGCTTATTAATTTTCAGTATTACATTGAAAGTTATAAATACGTTATTCTAAAATAAGAAAAATGTGCAGTGCGCACGTATATATTTTGAATAAAATATTTTTATTAATTCCAATTTATTAGTTCCATTAAAAATCTTTTGCAAACTTTATAATGGATCATGTAAACACCGCATGTAAATACTTATGTAGGAAGCTTTCAATTTATTAATATCATATAAATTATATTGAAAGTTAGATAAATACTTTATTCTGAAACAAGAAAATCGCACAATATTCACATATATTTTTTGAATAAAATATTTTTATTAATTCCACGCTAAAAATATTTCTCAAATTTCAATAGATCATGTAAATACCCCAAGAATGACTAATCTTATTCGACTTCTTTTATGATTGCTTTCGAATCCTTTCCCTGCAATGTAAAAGTATGTTTTAATTTATATTTTCAGGAAGCTTATTAATTCTCAATATTATTAATTCTCAATATACTGAAAGTTATAGATACTTTATTCCTGAACACAAGAATAATGCGTGATATATATATTTTGAGAATAAAATAATTTTTTTCCATTAATTCCTTATTTAAAAATCTTTCTCAAACTTTAATAGACCATGAAAATACAGCAAAAATAATGAATCTCGCTCGCTTCCTTTACGATTGTTCTTGAACCTACTCTTTCCCTACAATCTTTTGCAAATCCGCAAAAATTTCCGTCCACAGTCTGTAACATTCCTCATTGACTCCGCGATGAGGGGGAGCTTCCGAACTGCAAACATATTACTTCCGGCAAAAAAGGGGCTTAAATGTGCCTCGCGCCCTTGCAGTTGACAAACGCAGGCCGGTCTGGAAGCTCGTTAAGTAATTGCTAAGTGACCAAAGCTTGGAAGGTCAGCGACGTAATGCGAGAATCGTGTACGTACCTCGATACGCGACGCGACAAGGGTAGTTGGGAAGGACTGGGACGAGGGAGAGTAAAAGATGAAGGGAGAGAGAAGGTATAGTGGAGGACGTCTACTTTATAGGCGAAGGGTGAAACGTACAATATACATACATGATGGTGCCAACATTGCGGCTCCTTCACTTCGGACGGACGTATTGTACGCGTGTAGCGTGCGTATTAATGCGTTAGCACGAGGAAGGGGTGCTGGCATAAGGGTTGAAAGTTTCATCCCCTCCCTTTTCTCGGTGAAGAGAAAGGTTGGAGACGTGCGAGTTTGTCGGAGGCATCGTACATCGGTGCCAAATGGTAACACTATAGCCGAGTGCCGGCAAATTAGATTATGCGCAAGTTCAGCCTCGCGACCCCCTATCGTCGACATCAACCCTCAGAACATGAAGGAAAACATCGAGGATGTCCCGCGTAGATTCTGTAAAAACCGCCGCTCTTGTTTTCTATTTAGCGTTAAGAAGAAGTTAAATGTTAAGAAAAATGTATGAAGAAAATTGTGATAGGAGATAGATTTAAAGTTTCTTCTTCACGGCATAGACAGTGATTTACAATTAGCGATTACGAAATTTTTTTTGCGGAGTGATTTCCTATGATATGTTTATTAATTGTGATCAGTTTATTCTGTAATTATATATACAATATATTAAGAAAATTCGTATTAAATTAGAACAAGTTTTGTTCTATGAATCGAAATTTTAATTGAACAATAAAAATTTGATTTAAAAATATATTTAAATGCGAACTAAATTGTTTAGTAGGTATAAACAAATATTTTGTAGAAGTTATTTATAAAAATATTTAATATTTAAAGCAGAAAAAATGTATAGATGCAAAAGCAATTAAATTTTGTTACGTAAACAAAATATTTGATTGTTGTTAAAAAATACCTCAACTGAACAGTTTTATTGAAAGCACTAAATTTTTTCCTAGTGTAGTTAAATCTTTTTCCGTAAGTTTTTCTAGACATTTTTTATCGTTACCAATAAACTGAAATAAATTCGACATAAAATATTTTTTTAAATTTAAACAGGCAATCTTTCAATCAAATTTAACAAATTGTGAAATCTATTCACGTTGAAATTTTAGAATAATTAAAAAGTACCACATTTGGAAATTTCTATTTCTTACAATTTAAATAACAGTAAAACTTAAAAAATAATTCAGAGGAAAAAATGTTACGTATCCACTTCTCTCGTGAAGTTTTCAACATTTCATTAACTTAAACATGTTCTAAAACAGATTCTATGCCTTAGTATTGCAGTAACGAGTAACCGGCGGAAATTCGGTTTCAATAAAACCACTGGCCTGTCATGACCGTGCGAAAAACATTCGCACGAGAGTACATCGATCGAGGCCGTTGGCTATGGTCTGTATCGACGTGCACAGCCGATGCAAACGATAGAATAATACGTTGCGGTCGAACGGGCGTACCCGTAAGAACGGCAGCGTCATTCCAACGTAATTATCGGCGATTACACGACGCGTGAGGCACGCGAGTTATAAACGAGCACATCGGCGGATCTGATCCGATCCGATCGAGCCATCCTGCGCGTTTCCCCGCGAGAAGTATCCCGCTAAAATTCACTTTTACGTGTCTACTGTTCGTAGAAATAATTCACCATCGACGACTCGTCACTCGACGGAGAATGACGTCTTCATCGCGAAGTGCGCGAGAACACTACGTTGACGCGACGGCGAAAGTTGGCCCTCCGTTGACAGAAAAGCTTTTTATTTCGAAGAGCACGCGTGAGGAAACGGCCGTAGGTACTGCCAGCTCGGTCGGATGCATTATGCAGCGGCTGTTTGAAGTCCGCCTTTCCTTTTTCTCCCACCGTTTAGCTTTACTTTTTCTTCTTTTCCTTCTCTCTTATCGTCTGTCTCTTTTTTTGCTTTTATTCGCTCTCTTTCGGCGTGAAGCGGCGCGGCATCCGCGACTACATCGCTAGCGAAATACTATTCGCGCGTCGTGAGAATCTCGAGAGACGGATATTTCGTGATACAAAGGGAAATGTTTCACGGCGAAGTGGATTGATTATTCGGTTTCGCGGAGCCGGTAGAGAAAAGAGAAGCGACGATTGTTAGCCCGCGCGGGGAGACGCGAACAATGCTCGGCCGCTCATTTGTGCTTCTGCCTCGATGAAAGGATGGAAATCGCATTACTTTAATCACCGCTGAGATAATAAAAAAATCGTGGCTACTGTTTTACTACGCTCCTCGCTTTCTGCCACTGCGGCCTTTCTTCTTTCTGTTTTCTTTGCTGCGCGTTTCATCCGCATTTGTCCTCGCGCGATTATAATCATCGTTGTGTAAGTGTACGCGCGTATTTCAACGCTGTAGCTCAAAAAATCGAAAACCTTTAAATCAGAATCCTGTAAATTTGAAGAAAGATATATAGCTCCACAATATTTGATGTAATTCGGCTGTTACGGTATTATATGAGAAAATGTATTATATGCATTATTAAAATTTTCATGTTTTATAGCGTTATATAAAGTATTGATCGCGTACAAGATTTCAGCGAAAATAAAGTTGTTCGTGCACGATATTTTCATAAAGCGTCAGAGTGTTCGTCGAATGTTGAAGTTTCTTACTTAATCAGTACATTGCGTGTTTGTCATTCTTCATCTGCGTTAGATGTCATGTGAAAAATGACAAATTAAAAGCAATGGAATTAATTCGACGCCCGGCAAAAATTATGACACGCAACTAGGCGATAGGGTTCAGCTTTCAAAGTCACGATGTCCTTTCTTATTGCTATCTAAATCTGATTCATAAACAAATTTTTTTGCTACTTTTTGTTAAAAGAGAGCATATATTTTAGGATATGTTAATAATTTTTTCGACGACAGATAATATATTTTTCTATTACTATTTATGACTGTTATTCATAGTTTATAATTATACCTAATTTAAGCTATTTTTAATCATTTTCATAGATTGCCATTACTTCTATATAGTTAATCTGACTGAAACCATGGAGCTGATGGATAGTGTATTTTTCTATTATTTATGACTATGATAAATGATTATTATTAAATATCAAAAAGAAATTATATTATCGCATGTAATTGAATTATCGTTAGATCGCATGACTGAAATAGTCGAAAAATAAGCACGTTGCCGTATCCGACTTTCTTCGAGTGACACGAGGCAGAATTAAATTCTTTCCATGAAGGGAATTATGCGAATGGAATCCAAAAATGTTGTAACACTCATCCAACCATAAGGCGACGACTGTATCATTAATCATTTGCCGAAGGAAGGTGAAAGGTCGTGTACACGCGTGAGATTACGAAACGCGATCCGGGGACCCCGTGTTGAGAAAGAATCACACGAGATAGCCACCAACACCCGGACAAAGTAGACATGTGATGTAGATCCATGACACGATGATAATTTATCCATGCCGGTACGAGGAAGGAGCATTGCACGAACTTCTTATAACTCACGAAATACGAAAATGTTTCGCATCGAGAGAAATAATGCCGATAATCGCGTATACGTGGAATTTCATCGTCTCGCACGATTTTCTCTTAACTCTACATGTGCGTTTGTGAAAATCATTGCGTTTGAACGCCTCTTGAAAGGACCGGCTATCATTTTTACGTTATCATCACAGAGATTAGAGGCGCAATGATTGTAAAATACGTAATTCGCTAGATGATACGAGCGATAAAAGGGAGGATTCGTCGCGCGTTTATGGCAAGGAAATGCGTTGATCACAAGCACACTTTTCTCTCGGTACGGCTCGCGAGCATGACGACATTGTGCTGGGCGGCCGCGTTTTACGATGCATACGCCGTAATTACAGCGATAATTTAAGTGAGACAGAAGGGGCGTAGGAATTCTCCCGGGAATCGTAATACCTGACATTACTTTGGGACTAAAAGGGACAAGGGTTTCCCGGTTTCTATTCTGGGCCTCGGTATGAAATGTTTAGCATATTAACCAACGACCCTGAAAAATATTTGTTTGTTACTACTGCGAGGCTAAAGCCGTGATTACGTTCCCTCGAAGGAGGGTAGGCGTCACGCAAGAGATTTGCTGCGAAACGCGGCAGTGAAAATTCAAGGTCCTTTTAATAATTACAATGTGTGTAAAAAGTATTCGTACAAGGAAATTTTTTTATGAAAATATCTTATTTGTAGAAAATAAACATTAATTAGTAATTTCATATAATGAATACATTCTGTTCTAACATAAATAAACGAGCTTCCCATGTATTCCTGATTCTAGAAGCTAAATTTCTTGACTGTATGAATACTTTTTGAGCATCCAAATAATACAATTTTTACGCTTATTTTTCAGATAATATATTTTCTATAATTAATACACTACTCTTTTTTGTATATATAATTTTAAAAAAACTTGCGGTCTATTTTATTTCTTTTAAATAAATTGTTAATTTTTATAAATAATTGTTATTTTTTATAAATAAATTATTACCCAGCAAGAAATGATCGTCAATTAAACATCGAATCGATGACAAATTTTTATTGAAATCATCGCATCAATATTGATTCGATGATTCATTTCTCGCTAAATAATATTTACTTTTTAAAAATAAAATTTTTTTTTAATTTCTCTTTTTTTTCTCTGTATGAATACTTTTTGCATTTACTATACATTTGCATTTACTATACATTGTTAGATATCAAAGAATCAAAGCGACAACCCAATTTCTTAAAAAATAACATTTTATTATTTTTAATTTTCATGTATGCTGAAATGTAAATCCATTTTTGTAATTAGATATCGTTCACATTTTAATGTATATATTTAATAAATAATAAACTTGAAAATAAATTTGAGTAGATCTCAAATTTAATAGATATATTTTTTTTTAATTAAATGATTTGTTTTTTAAATAAATTGTTTAACTTTATTATTTTAGTCAAATTAATAATATATTGGAATAGCGGATATAATTTAACATTATGAATTTAACGCTGTGCGTATTTAATAAATTATGATCCGTCAGTAAGCATATATATTATTATTTAAATTGTATTTGATATTTTAAAAGCAAAACTTTTACGAAGTAAATAATTAAATTAGCGTTAAAGTTATAAAGGTAAATTAGTTTGACACAGTCCTCTTTCCCGGAAAATATCTTCTCTCCCTGAACAAAGTGCGGCGTTAATCAAGCGGACGTTTGTAAGTGGTAACGCGTGACTCTTTAATGCGATGATCGGGCAATATCGCTTAAGCTGCTATACCATGGTCGTAATTAATGGGCGCGAACGAAGGGACAATTTCGAAATGGCTCTCGGCAACCATGCGCAATTGCAATTGCATCGAGCGGAAAGCCATGGTTCGATTAATACCTGAAAAATACTAGTTATTTGTAACAGTGCAGATCCGAAAATTAACAAGGAGAAGTTGCATAAATATTGCGATAGAATATTGAAGTATAATCAAGCGCTCTTGTTTACATCACAAACATTTGAAGAAAAATGAAGATATTATAGCTGTTATGCAAATTTGCAAAAAAAAGGACGATATTAGCAATGCTATTAATAATTGAATTTATTCAGCTTTCGTCTCGATAGTTTATGATTTTGGACAGTTCTAGATGAGCGCTTATCTAATAAATATCATGTATACACACGTTTTCTATTCGAGTGACTATATTATTATTATATCACGCGCGTGCCTATACCATTATTTTACAAGTACAAATGTGCGTCAGGGATCGCGAATGAAAGATATAGAATGAAAGAGAAATAATAATGACGATCAAGTGTTGGGGATGGAAAACGAGGAAGGGAGGTGAAAGAGTCGCGTGTCTCGCGTGTCACCATTCGATTTGGCACCGCGGTAGTGTCGGCCGGCAGCTGGGCTTTGTCCATTTGTAATTCCCTGTATAGAGTACGCGACGTATGCACGTGGCTATATTGCATCGGACACGGGAATGCAACACGCACCATTTCGAATTACACGGTGTGGATGGGAAAAGAAGCGCGAGGCGGGAGAGTCGCCAGAGTTGTCGAAATGTTGACGTGTTTTGTACTTTTTCCTCTCCCTCCCCCGCGACACTCTCTTTGCAGGGACGCGTTGAAAATTCAAGCATCTCGCCCCGCGGTTATTCGCTGGCGGATGATATTCCGAGGGTCGCGGAGAATGGAATTTTCATCTAACATAACGCCTCATAAACCTACTGGCTCTATTTTCCACGTTTGCACAGAACCGCGATCCTAACTCCGACAAGGAACGTTTATTTATAATATGAAAAGGATGTCTCATAAGTACTGCACATTTTCTCTAAGTCACAAATATTACGTTATCAAATTTTATGATTACGAGCAATTGAATATTAACCTTTTATGATCATTGAGGTCAATGTGATTACAAAATAATTTTAAGGGTCTATATCTCTAATTAGCGTATCTCTGATTAATAAAATAATCAATCTTTTTTACAATAATTTCACACTTTTTTTCAAAAATTGCTTTCATTTCTCAGAGTAAATATCTTTTTCAGAATGCGAAATTGCACTATTTTTATAATTTTTTGGAAAATGTCATATGTGTAGAATATAGTCATAAATTTTTATCAAAAATATTAAAAATTAAAAAAGTTATGAATTTTTGTACAAAATTGCTCATATTTTATTTTCGCGATTTTTTAAAATATATTAACATTAAAATTTTTATAAAGCTACTATATTTCTATGTTCTATAACGTTTAAAGGATGTTCAGTAATTTTTTTACTTTAAAGAATGAAAACTGTAGATATGGCAACTAGTTAAATGCGTAGGATCATTTTGATCACGTGTAACCACAGACCTTTCAAGATGTGTGAACCATGAAGGATTAAAAGGTTTTAATAATTTACACACTAAATATTTAAGATTGATAGAAAATCAAGTTGTTTTCTTTGTTTAGTTTTAAATGAAATTAATCTAACAGATAATTATAAACGAATAATAATTTTTACTAAAGGAAAAAGTCGATTTCAAACGTTGAAGAATCTGTAATTAAGAGAAAGGATACTCTTTAGGCGTTAAATACCCTAATTACCGACGTTAAGTATAATCAATAATTAAATTTCTATCTTAATTAACAATCTTCTGGGATGATACTGCACGCAAAGATCGCCCATCGCTCGAGGAACGATAAATCGACAAGAAAAATTGCGTCAATGTACTTTTGTGTAATTAAGTGCGTCGGTCGTAGGGAGGGAAGAAATTTTTCAAGATATTTCCGTAATCACATTGGTGCGGGGTATAATAATTATCGCTCCTTAATTGAGCCGCCAGAAGCGGATTCTTGCCCAGACGGGGTTCAGATACATTCGTGGCGCCTCTCTCACTCATTGAAGTAAATGGTTCATTCGTGTTTGTTCGTGCTTGTTTGCTTGCTTTGGATCCGGCTTTAACGTTCACATATCGACGCCATTGTTGACCTTCTCATGTTAGAATCCATGAGACGCGAGTATTACACCAATGTCGCAATACGTTCAATGTCCACTTTCGTGGCGGATACACAATCTTGGCCTCTACAATATTTATCTCCAATGACGGGACGCACATATACTATCACTCCGCTACTTCCTCAATGGGCGAGGGATAGACGGTCGTGAAGAAGGCGAAACATGAAGAGTAGATCCTATGGGACTTTCGTTCAGACGGAGAAGAGCGACTCGGCACCAAGGCGGCAAAGTAACACTCGGTGCCTTTGCCTTTATGGATTCTTTACGATCAAATGAAAGTGTTTCATGCAAGGAAATACGAAATATTGTTCGACAAAATGTTTTTAACGCGATTAGAAAGATTATATATCGTAATACTTAGGACAGATATTTCAAAATTATAAATTCAAAAGAGTATCAAACTATCGAAATTGGGGATCGATTTTATACCTTGAAATGAGATGAAAATTACAAAAATGAGCACAATTATTATAATGTCTATAATTTCATTGGTTAACATGAATCAGTATTATTTTTACTGATTTCAGTGCTACACTTATAATTAACGTAATCATCAATGAATATTTATTGTTTTTCAGTAATAACACTTTTAGAGGTTATGATTTCTGCAGATTAAAATGCATTTCAAAGTCAGTGATCCACTTTTAGAGAATAATAAATTTGCTTTTTTGTAATTTTCACCTTGTTTCAAAATACACAATCGACGCTCTGGTCTTATCAACGAATTGCTGAAGATTTTCCGACGATAATTTTCAACATAAATCAAATCCGTCATAATTTCATTCGCTAAGGGCGCTGCTTGGCTATCAAACACGCATAAAATGATTCATGAATTTTTCCTCTCTTTGCTCCTTACCAGAGTGCATATATACAGGCATGGCCGCGACAGGTAATTTGCATTAAGTTAATTGAACCCACAACCGTACCCTTTTTTACAAGACAATGCACTTACACCGGTTTCTTGCGGACAATTGACGGTGCGCGCTAACCGACCGCATACGGGTAAACGGTGTTTTTTCGCAGGAACGTTAAATGTGTTTCCCTCGAAGAGATAAATGTGGCTGGTAGATTATGAACTCGCATGGTCGGATCGCCGTTGACGTGCTGATAATTAATTTTGAGCGTTAATTTTTTTCTTTCATATTATCCTTCGTTTTGCGCACGACGCACTGCGCTGCGCGGATCGGCTCGGGATCCGCAACAGGAATGCGATAAACATGAAAAATTGCGCTACTCTTGTAATGTATCACGGCCTGTACTACTAGTTCATAGCCCGCAAAGCGGCCGTCGTCAACATTATCAACTCGCGCCACGAGTTCTCTCCGGTTTTCAAGAACGTTGATGCAATAAAGGGAGGTAGACTGTCGGTGACGTTGAGAGGTCGCGACGTCAAGGAGTTCGATTCAGGTTGTAAGTTCAGCTCCTTACTTCGAGACACGTCCGAAGAAATATTAGGCGATATTTTGAAATTAATCATCACGATGTGCTCTGCATTAAAGCTAATTTAATCATCATGTTTTGCCAATTCTCCAATTCGTTATCGCTCACCGTCGCGACTTGACTAAAAAAGGATAACAGCATACTTAGTAGGGGTGATATCGTAGCTGGTCACGTTGAAAAACGATACATTCAGCCGATCTGATTATCGCTATCTGGTATTAAGCGAGTCTATGTATACGTTCTCCGTTGCATGTCGGCGGAGGGAAGCAGAGAGTTGCCTAAAGGGCTGCGCGATCATCGACGTGCGCCGTTAATTCATTTCGCGAAGCAATTTAGATAATCCCTTGGAGGTTGTGTTTCGCTTAATCATGGGGCGGGATCTCTCCTGACCGTGGAACGACCGAAGGGGTGCATATGCTTCGCCGCCGGGCCTGTGTGGCAATGTGCGCGCGTGCCGGATTCATTCAGTACCCCTGCACCCCTGTGTCGAAACACGATGCGTTTCTTACTTTTTTGTTAGGGGGTGTTTCGAGTGGGCCGTTCGTATATCGGTCGTTTTTCGTTACGACCCTTCACACGCTTGTCTTATCTTGCGCAAGCCCGCATCCTTGGGAAATCATGCGCAGAACCCGGCAGGCGATTCGTCCCCCCCCCCCCAAGCACTCGTCTCGGTCGAATTTGCATAAACACAATTAGTTGCTCTCATTGAATTATTCAAAACGGCCGGAACTATCAGCGAGGACAGCAGCCATTATCGTGCCCGTAGTCAAGCTCTTCTCTCGGCGAGGGTTGCCTGTATCGTGCGCTACACGCTGATTTTCACCGAATACGAACTGCGAGATTATGTGACGTTACGTCGACGATACCCAACGATACGGCTACGATAGCTCGGCTCTGTTAATACTGATCTTGTAGCTTCAACGTCAGGAACGCGTTATAACAACGGTATGATGTTTCATTTTCACAAGATATCTTGTAGGAGATATTAGATGGTAATTTGATATTCTATCTGTAGACGAACTCAAAATTACTTCATCTTAGTATTTTAAAAAAAAACTTCAAATTCTAATTATTCAAATTAAACATTTTTTAACAATCGACAGTAAAAGCAATACCGTTCATTACTTTTTGTAAAAAGTAATTCGTTTTTTACTGTCACTCGTTATTAATTTTAAAAAGAACCGTGTAACTGTTACCATGACTTAGAAAATACTTTTTTGTAATGTTAAAATAAAATATTAGATTAAAAAATTACATTATTTAATAATTAATACTCTCTAAATCTGGATAATCACTGATATTCAAGTATGTCACTGGTAATCAGAAAATTAAATGTGAGATTCCTAATCTTACCCTAATCGGGTAATTAATGGCTATTCACTGATTCAGATTTAGAGAATATTAATTATAAAAGTCAATATTAAAGCTTAAAACTGTAAGCCAGAAATAGATTTTATAGAATATTTTTCTTTACCTGTATTAAATTTATATCTAATAAATTTTCGATAATTCTTTAAATTAATTTTTTTATTCTTTAATATACGCTTCTCTTTAGGAAATTAGAATGTAATTTACATAGATTTTATTAAAATGTTTAAACATTAGTCGTTATTAAGAGTACATTCCAATATATATTCCACCGTCAATATTAAAAATTTATAGTTTACATTACATGTATACTACAGATTTTTTGCAGTGAACGAAATACAGTCTAAGAAATAAGTACAAAACATTTTTCGATATTTAAATTTCTATTATTTCTGTTATATTTCTAACTAATTTAAAATAATTTGATTTATTGAATAGTTATAAAGATAAAAAGGGATTAAAATATCGATACAGAATCGTATTGAATTCGTTATCGTTACTGTAAAAATATAACGATATTATCGTTATAGAAAAAAAAAGATTGTTAGTGAAATAAGAAACAAAAACGGTTAGAAGTAACGCGTTGTTTCCTAATCCTATACTATTGTTATACTTTAAATTGCACAGTGCATTTCATTATGTATATCTCTTTTAACGTGGGCTACGCCAGCCAGTGCTAATCGCATCAGGCTTTTTATACGCCATTTTGCCATAGTGTGCACAAATATTTTTCATATAAGCATTCACTAGTTCGATTCTTCGTGATTAAGCATTACTTACGGTTAGAATCCATTAATTTCGAACGACTCCCGTGCCGAACGATAATACCGCGACAGGTGGAGCTATTCACGAGGCAAGTCTGCGGGAGATTACGTCAAAATCAAAATGGAAAATAATGCTGTGTCACGGGGTGAAGCATCCCCATCAAATAGTCATTTACGACCACTCTGATCAAAAATCTATCGAGTGGAGGAGGTCAACTCTGGATTTTTAAATTGCTTAACACATTTTAACACACACAAGAATGCACAAAGTGTAGCATTGTGCACGACTTAATTGAAACAGAATGTGTACGTTGTGCACGGTTTTAGATAAAGTTAGATTAAATATAGCTTTTTCCGTTTATGTTGAATAAAAAAAAACAACAATTCCCACTATCCAGTGTCCTTCAATCTCATTTAAAGTCACCGCAATTAGTAAAACTTGTAATTGTCACCGGAACACACAAGTCTATACTCATCCGACTAATAGCTCTCGGATTGAA
The DNA here is from genome assembly GCF_001594045.1 of Atta colombica. Lineage (NCBI taxonomy): Eukaryota > Metazoa > Arthropoda > Insecta > Hymenoptera > Formicidae > Atta > Atta colombica. The sequence goes on along the minus strand of NW_017259306.1, from coordinate 1,295,171 downwards.
TACGGACGTGTAGTGTTGTGTTACCGATTACGGCAATTGAACTTGTGTCGCCGTATACACGAAAATGTCTAGTGATTTTGCAATTGAAAAGCATATATATCCTATAGTTGGTATTCATAATTCGTTCTTTTAAGACCGTTTTAAATAATATCTTAAAATGCTAATATAGCTTTGTGATCGGTTCTTATTATAAGATTATTTTAAGTAATATCTTATAATAAGTAATAAGTAATGCTAATGCAGTTTTCTAATTAGTTCGTGGCATCTTAAGATTGTACTTAGAATAGTCTAAAGTCTGGGCTTTCTATTTCTTTCTAACACAATAAGCCATTATTTAAGTTTTAAGTCTTAAACCGTAAGAAATTTACCAATCACAGTCGAATGTAAGAAGAATAATCGAGAGAGAGACTACGATTGGTCAATTTCTTACGGCATAAGACATAAAGCTCAGATAATAGCTATTATAGAAAAAATCCATTAAATATGAAAATTGACCATATGAATATCTGTGACTATTCATACCGCGAGAATTTCTCCGGCGAAAGAGGCGTGTTTCGAGACGATCGTGTGAAATTTAATCGCCTCGTTGCCACATCGACAACAGTCGCTTTCGACGTTAGCAGGAGTGGATTGCGAGGGGATTTCATATCCCTTCACATCTTTCTCTTTCCCTGTTACGCTCATGTATCGTGACTGTGAATAATGATGACGAATGATGATGCGCGCCCAGCGCAGCCTGTGCGCTCACCGAAGGTTTATTCGGATCGGTCCTCTGAAGCGCGATGAACGAACGCAATTTTGGCCTCAAAATGGCTCGCCAAATACAAGAGGAGTTATGCTTAATCATGTTTTCTTTTACTCCGCTGTAAATTTCTAACGGGTAAACAGATTTAATTTTTCTTTCCATTGTTGTAGCCGGAGAGATAAAATAATTTTTGCGTTTTCCATTGTCCGAATCACATGTAATTCTGTTAATGGATCACACGATATCCGTACGGATACGTTGCATTAAGCGTTGTTACGTTGTTGTATAAATAAAATGGAAAACATGGAAGTCAGTTTCGAATGTGCGTATCAGATGAATTGCAGCCGGTACGTTTACGAAGGGTGAGACACTTGTTCGGCTTATGCATTTATCCGTAATGAAATTTTCCGTTCGCACGACAAGGGCGAATGGTACAGCAAGTGCAACCTTAGAAGGATATTGACAGATGAAGGAGCACGACACGCGGACACCTCACGCGTCGCGAAAGAAAAAACATGAAGGGAGAGCGTTATCCCGCATAAGGGAGCTGAACCCGGCATCCAAACGTCCCGCAGCGGGTAACTTTAACCGCCCTTCCAAATATTATTCCTCGGCAATCAAGAGTTCTTTAAAACCTCTTTTTTTTTCTCTATCTCTCTTTTCCTCCAGTGCCACACTCGATGTCGACGGTGACACTGACGAAACGCCACCTTTGAATATTTTCGTAACCCTTGGCGAATACCGTGAATACGTCCGGTCGTGTTTTGACAGAAAATAAGCGCGAAAATTGAACGCGCCCGCGAGAGAAATTGGAATCACCCTTCCCCGAGGAATATTTTTCTAACAATGCTTCTCTCTCCGTCGCTCAGAGAAACGGCGATGTGGGCAGAAAAACGGAGAGAGCGGGAGTAACTCTTGCTCAGTGAAAGATGATATATACCATTAGTCAAGTGGGGAGCGTTAATTGCGATACGACATGTATCGGTTGTCGGGAAATCGCCGTGAGATGAGATATACAAGTCGATATTAAATCACGTATACTGAGCTGGCGGTTTATCGGCTCTCCGTAAGGATGTTTCGCATAGTATTTTCATGACGATTGAATTATTCGGTCCATCCTGCAGACTTCCGCTATCCCTAAAAACAATCTAATTGCTACTGGGGAAAATCTCGAAGGACATTACGCTCGTCCACCTGAGCGACAGGTGTGTTGGAAAGAGAGCCCGAGAAAGACAGGGATTTAATATTTCACTTATAGTATCTCGTCTCCAATCTGGCAGCGACAGCTCTGTAACTTGGAAATGAAAATGCACGTGGGTCTACCGTCCCCTTCTCCTCTTCCTTTTACGGCCCACCCTTGATGGACGGCCCTTATAAATATTCAGAACGGAATGCGAAATAACGTGACACGCGAGACTAGAGGCATTTCTTATCGTCTCGCGACCGAAACGACGTGGCATTCGCGGTGCGTACACCCTGCGTTTTATCTCACGCATTCCCGCCTTGTATTGACCCGCCTGGCTTGCGTTCGTGTTCGTTTCTCGCAATCATGAGTTTCACTTTCCGGGTGCAGCCTGCACGTTTTCGGATGGGCTTATTAAGTCGACCATGACCGTACGAAGGCCGGGTTTCTCGGCGAAAAATGAGTCTCCTGTTGCGCGTTAGAAATAATTTTACCTCCGCGCGAACGCATCGTGCATCACGAGAGATAGGAAACGCGAACGAGTCTACGTATTATCTTCATTTTATCCGCTACAACGGACATTCATCGCATTACGGGGTGCACACGCCATCGCTATTGGCTCGCATATGAAAAATGAGTCTCTTGCCGCTCGTGCGAAATAATTTCATTCACATGCAGGCATCGCTTCTGCGGATTTTGTAATAATAACGCGCGTTACGCTTAAACGAATAATGCTCGTGCGACTCGCCGAGCTGTTCTCGATGCGAGATATAAAACATTTACTTTGCCGATGATTTGCTTTCATGAACTTTTAGTATTTTCGAGGCAGATGTGAAGTAACATTATATATTATACAATATTATAACATTGTTTTTCTCAAAATTTTCATTTATTTCTGATTTAATCTGTTGCGATGCGGGAATATATTTATATTAATAATTCACACTAGTTTACAAGTTTTATGTGATAGCGTTAGGCGAATATTTTGAAGAATTCATGTGGAAGGTGCTGTGTATAACTTTCAAGATAGTAAAATATAAATTTCTCGAGGTTCCATCAGAAAAGACAGGATGTACTTGAGACGAAACTGCATACGTGCATCTTCGGAAAGTGCACATCACAGCGCAAAGTGCTGGAACACTTACGGTGGAAGTGTCACGTTGTTCCATATTCCCTATCGAAAGTCGAAACGTAATGACGCGTTTGCGATATCGAAGACTTTCGTACGATCGACAATCGACCGTTTGTATCATCAACCAAAGAAACAATTCGACAAGTTGGAGACTCCGATTGACGAGAAATGTCTTTTTCCTTCCGATACGCTCTCTATCGCTTCCATGCTGTTTCGTTCTATTTGCCTGAGGTTTATACTGTGCGCGTTTCATCATGCATCGTGGACGATTCGACATCGCATCGCGTGTCGGGCTGAGAAATGTCGCACGGCGCCATCGCCATCCGTGCCGGCGTTCACGCGATCCTGCGGACACAGGTCCACAGGCCCCTGGATACACTGTCAGAAATAATAACCGACGATGAAATAGCGGGTCGCGGATGCACCCGCGGGAAATGCAATTCCGTAACGCGTCTCGCGGGGTAGCCGCGGGAACGCGCGCGGCCGGTTACGTGCTTTAAACCGTTTTACTGGCCTGATGCGAATTCACGGCAGCAAACACCGGATCGGTGCGGATTCATCGAGCCGCTCATTTTTCATCGATCCATTGAAATCGATTTGATCGGATGCAGAGAAAAGCGCGCGTTTCTATGGGCATACTGGGTGAATTAAAAATTCTTCGCGTTTTCGCGCTGTTGCCTGCGACCGGGCAATATGAGAGCAATAGAACAGGGTAGGATAAAACGTACATCGATTTATTTATTTTCCCAAATACAAAACTCTTTTTGAACATAGTGGATAAAATCCAAATGAATTAAAAAAAGTATCATCGACCGCAAATACGTGGATGAGAAGTTAATTTATTTTATCAAGATATCGCATTTTATTAAACTTAATAAATGAAGCTAAAATAATTGTTGAAATATATATAATGCTGCAAAGCTAAATTCAATCGTATTCGCGAAATACATTGTTATATTAATATGAGACTTATCATTAATATTGGAATCACAAATTACAATGATTAAAGCAGTATGTATATATAATGCAGAGAATTATTTCTGCATTCCCTTTGGCAGATGCCTGATGCTCCAGCCGACAGGGACGCTGGCTGGACCTTCCTTTTTGAAATAAATATTAATTGGAATTCCTCGAGCTTCATAAATGTAGATACGGGACTGTACTTTCTGACTTGATAATGATAGGATAGGTCTGAAATACTAATTTTTTCATCTATTCCCTTTGCGCTCCGAGACGTCGTGTAATCAAAGCGCTTATTCTAATTACGTTTCATGTGCAGCGAAATAATTACCTTGCATCTTGTTATTTTCTGGAGTTTCTTGTTCGTCCATTATCGTCCAATATCGTATTATGTATATACGTTTGTTGCCGATGACAAGGTTCCAGTAAGTTTCCTTCTAATTGTCCTACTAGCTTTCCGATTCGAGCGCAGTAGTTCGTCCCTGCGATAGCGAGGATAATTTCCCTCTCGTAATTACTTCGGGAAATATTCGATTGTAAGTATAGCTGCTTACATTATCGCGATACTGGCTAACGATAATGCCTCACGTGTCGCGCGCGATACATGGCGACCGCATAAATATATGGGGCACGTAATAAATTTGTGAGAATCATTACGCATAATTATACTGCTTCATATTTTTGCAATCCTTTTATCGTCGTGCGGTAATCACGGTTTTACGGTTGACATAATTTTTGTGTTGCGTGTTTAGTGGTGAAATCGAGAGGAAGAAAGGCGATTTGCAGCGGAGATCTTTCGCTGCAAGTAATATAGCGTAGCTGGTCACTATAATAGCGTGATAAGAGACGCAGGTCGTAACGGAATAATATGTCAGCGTCTTGTAGGCTCGTTTGGTACGAGGAGAAACCGAGCGTAATATCGTATTAAGACCAAAAATTAAACTTTTCTCCGATATGGCGGGGCACGATTTCCAACTAAAGTACCAAGAAGTCCGCCGATTGCTCCAGGAAGCAGCAATGTTTCTCCCACGGCGACAAGAGCCGGAACAATATCGACAGTCGTAATCGAACGACCGTAGGTGCTCTCGAAGCTGCGGTGATAAAACGTCGGTAGCCGTGGCACGGCGTCGCGTCCATTAAAACCAGCACGGGGCTATTTGTACGGGTTAGGCCCTCAGTGAAATTTATTTTCAATCTCGACCGGGTATCTTTCTTTCTGCGAGGGTGGCCCGGCTAACCTGGCATGAATATACTGCACCCGCGGGCTACGACGCTGCGGTACGGCACTGTGCGGATTCGCCTTCGTGTACCTTCGGGGCGGCAAGACAAATGTTGGCGCTACAAACAGAAAAGTATCAAGATATACTTCCGGTCGTCGAGTGTCTCGACACCCGAATATTTCATATATCCGTTATATTTGGTCAGAACAATTTCAGAAATTTCCTGTAGGACAACCATGTATGTATGTTACTATATTTGATATTTAGGTCTCGTATATAGATGATATTTTGTATTATACATCTGCACTGTTTTATTCTGCTTTTTCCCCTGTATATCTTTATATATATTTCTAAGCAAAGAAAAATTTTGTTGAATAATTTTTACCTTATCAGTAAAAATACTCTGATTATTTTTGTCAAACCTATGACTAACTTTATCTGTCTGAAAGTAAAAAAAAAACCGGAGGTGTAAAGTAAAATGACACATTACATTTACAATAAATCTATTCAAATGATTTATTTTATAATAAAGTAAATTATACTAGTCTTTTAAAGTATAAGCATGAATAACTCTTGATACTTTATACACTTGTATTTTTTTAGTAAAGTAAATTTTATTAGTACTAAGGTAAAAAATACTCGTCGATAAAATAAAGTCTATTGAAATGTATGGTAATATAGATTTATTTTACGAAATGTAAAAAGTTACAATATGATTCTCTTCCTATACCCTGACCATCGTTCATTTATTAGAAAAGTAAATTTTATACAAGTGGATGCTCTCTATATGGACTCGCCAATTCCATAAAATTTACTAGAATTCTAATGCATATTACTTTACATTTTTTTTTTGTATTTATTATTTTTTCGTTTTTACAATTTGTACATTTTAATTGTATTTTTTCATAATTTTCTATTCTATTCCATTTCCGCACCCGGATATGACCGCGATAATAATCCCTTTAAATGACTTGTTTATCTGATATATGTATAAGTATTACAATATATAAAAAGATTTGTGTTTATGGATAACAGTTAGATTGTACGGGAATTAAATAACAGGCGAGAATAATTTTTAATCAGGCGTGTCACTTTCGCACGCCACGTCGTCTGGGGAAACTTCGGATTACGTCGCGTGAGTTTCCATTTGACGCGGCAGCGACACACGCAACGCGCATATATTCCTGGATCTATCAGCGGCTAGATGAAGGATCGTTTACATAAATTTCAGATTCTCGCATAAGCGGATATTAGACGGGTGTGCGCGGAGGATGTGCGCCTGTCGTCGTCGATGCAGCGACCTGGTGTAGATTTCACGGGGGTAGGTGCCCCGTCAGTAGGTGCTCCAGGTTGCGCGCTATCATATCCGGGATTTCGGGTGTACTTTTTTTTTTCTTTACGGGCGCCTCGCGACGTTATCGTGCGATCTATGAAACATTGATAGTCTGGCAGTCAAGGGCAGGGGGGAGGGAGGAATGGGGCCAGAGAGTTTTCGCGCTCGCATACGGAGCGCCCATGTATCATTGTTCGCGCCTCATCCCCCATCGCGTAGGAGAGCTATCTACGTACGGGCTTGCACGCGCGCGTTCATGTATACGTACGCACGAACGTGTTAGCGCATAAATCGAACTTTTGCATTTCCGTCGTCGACATCACCGCGTTCCCGACCCCTTGCCGACGCCCTCATTGGCGGGCGTCGCGTGCTATGAACAGGAAACATTTGGTGGCCTGCCATAGCTGTTCGTTTTCCTTTCTCTGTCTTTCTTTTTCTCTCTCTTTCTCTCTCTCTCTCTCTCTCTCTCTCTCTCTCTCTCTTTCTCTCTCTCTCTCCCCCCACCCTCTTTTTTATTTTATTTTTTGGTTTGTCGCATATAGCGAATTTATGCTATAATACCCAGTCGCGATTGTAATCCGCACCCGGCTAAATATGGCCGTGATAATAATCCCTTTGCAATGGCGAATAGTGGATGAGTGAAATTGTGTGCATCAGGGTAAAGCGGCTTGCGCTGGATTCGATGATTTATGGAAGTCGCTATAACAGGTACCACGTCAAAGATAACGAGATGTTACCATTTACCATGTTTTTGCGGAAATTATCTCCGATTGCATCAACTAGTTTCGTGATGACAGGTTCCTTTGGGAATTCATAGGATTTCCTGTTACGACGAGCTCTTGAGAGCAGCGAAATAAATTTTTCGCTAATGTATCATCATCCCTCTAGCCGGAGATAAGCTTGAATTTCCGCTACGACTGATTAAATACTCATAATAGTAGAGAACGAGCCGGTATAATATCTTCTCGTAGATATTTCCAATCGTTTCATTTTCTATTTAATCGCTTAGCAGTACGTGCCTGAAGGATAATATAATTGTCGTTTTTTGATATTGAATTATTAATGTAAGTGCTGAGGTTAATTGAATTTCGAATTCAGACGAAGTTAATTTGGTCAGAATCCAGGCATTGCTAGAAGAGTTTGACCCCTTCGAATTGGCGCTACCTTTTGGCGGGTCAGGAAGCCGAGAGCTTGGGAGCTGCGAGCTTTTCTCGGTCGCTCCGGCGAAATTAATATTTAATTTTCTATCCCTCATCCGCCACGGAAGTTCCTACGGCTCTCTTGGCTTATACGCCAACGCGGTCGTGGTTTTATTGCCCTCGTGGCCGGGCTTACACGGTGCTCCATTGTTTCGCGGCTGTATTATATTGCCACTCGAAACACGGTGCTTTCTTCCTTATTCCCTCCCGCTTTTCTCTCTCCCTTTTTCCTCAGGTCTTGCCTATTGCCGCCCTCTCGTTCTCGCCTTCGACCTTTTGATTGCGCCAACGACTCACGTACACTTGAACGCCGCACGGTCACTTCCAACTGCTGGCGTGCCGACATAGCGAATTAACAACTGAGAAACCAATAACCCAGAGACTCCTAGTAGCTACGTAGCCGGCTTCCAGAGATTCTATGAAATTTTCACTACACGTGTCGTACGCGGCTTGGCATGGTACAGCAAGACGCGGCGTATAAACCCAGTGCGTTTTAATTATGGAAAATAATTTACGTATTTCGCGCCGAATGCGACGACTCGCGCAGTCGGAGAAATTAATTATGACGCACGAATTATAACACTAGTACCGATGACGCCCCGAGTTGTCGGACATCGCCTGATTCGTTCGCACAGTTGTCACATCACATCGATAAACTCGATGCCGTAGAATTCTCGCGCCAGCACTTATGTTCTATTTTCATTTCGTTTCACTACAGCGCTTGCGGATGAAAAACTCGACCTGAAATTATACGATCGAGTAATAATACGTTTCATGGTGTGAAAACGCGTTCTGCGTCGACCCAAAATTGCTATGTTGTTCTGGGGTCAAATGGAGCATTATTCGTCGGGAATCAGGTGTGTCTCTTTCTGATGTTAACCATAGTGTCATCGTGCCCTGTAATCTGTCTGGCAGACGCCACGTGATGTTTCAACAATTTGGTACCGGTGACAATTGCATACATCTATCTGTTTACACATCTCAAAAGAAAAAGAAAAGAGGATTAGGAGAATGTTACATAAACATTCTGTGGGCGGAAACGAATCTAAGCGATGAATAATGACGGATCCGTGCTCGAAATTTGATTTCGACATTTGTGATGGTGATTCAGGTATTGTCGATTCTACTCTTTTCTCCGGAGTGAGACACGAGTAACCTGACCATTCTAGTCATTCCTTGCTTCTATCGCTTTCACGACCGCCGCCAGCAATGCGACCATCAGTACCATCTTCCACCTCCTCTCTGACGTGGAACCTTGAGGTTACCCACAACTAATACTGGCACTCCAGACCCTCTGCGATGTAACCTCTCATCACCTTCCCATGTCTGGAGCGTCTTGCCCACTCTCTGATTTGATTAGCATAATTGCACTTACCTCGGCCCCGTCGACCGACCGCGAATTTGACAGAGGTATGACTTAGGACGAAAAAGAGGCCGAGTGAAGATGCAATCTGGTATCAGAGGAAGGATATGTAGGATTAGATTGTTGGATTTAACTGATAATTATTGTTATTATTGTTTTCATATTTATGATAATAATAATATTTAAGATAATTAAATTATTATATATACTTGAGAGACATGCGAGAAGGTACGCCTTAACTCTTCGAAAATTACAAGTAATTAATAAGACACCACAAATATCACAAATTTTTGTTCATTTTTAAAACTTTTCGACTGATTAACGTATTATTTGATTTTTCTTCATCATATTAGAATCACACATTTCTAGTTTTCTACACGATAGTTATAATATTTTTATATCGAATGTGTACAGTTGTGTAGGTACATACATACATCCGATTGTTTTCAGGAAAGTACAAAACATTGATGAGCATAACGCGCACGAGGGAAATAATAATAATAGAGAGAAATGTCAAGCCGCTAAAATAGTTTGGAATTTTAATCAACGGCGAGAACGTTTCCGGTTAAAGCGACTTTCCCGGCCGGCCATGTTCATGAAATATTTTCTCTTAGGTCGGCACAATAAGTAATACTTTTATTATGCATTTGTAGGCAGAATGGCGCCGTCCCGTTTATCGATTCGCTGGCAGAGTAAATTAATTATTTCCCTTCGCACGTTTCCCGGTTATAACAGTTAATGACATTTAGTACGATAACTAACGTATTTTCTGCTGTCGTTTGCGCGACACTAAAGCGACACCGTATCGATTTTAATTCTCGTTTTTACTAATTAACAGTTAGTTTCACATTTTATCATCGTGATTTTAATGTATAAAAGATACGTGTTTAGATATGAATTAAAATTTGTTATCGAGATACAGTTATTGCGTTACATGAAATGGATCGATGTTAAGTCCATCTTGCAATGAAATTTCTAGTCGGTGTTAAAATTCGGAGGAAAGACGATACGTTGGACAAATTGAATGTTTGCAGCACTCAAAAGATACCCCATGGGATGCCATTGTCCATCTTTGGAAACGGTTCAGCTCGGATATCGCTTGAATGGAAGTCTCCAATGCGACGTCTTCAATTTTTCATTTTTACGGAACGCTCGTATTCTTCATCATTTTCTATATTGTTAGTTGTGCAATCGCACAAATGATCGATCGAGAAAAAAACGTGTAGAAATGTCACGGTAACGCTGAAAATATTCGTCTGTATTATTCGACTCTGGACAAGATACGAACTTAAGAAATTAAATGGATGATCGATCGTTGCAGTGGTAAACGATATATTAATATTATTTGAGATAGTTATATCACATACGTATCCGCAAGTTTCGTCAAAGTTTTCTCTAATCTTTTAATGTTCTCATGAAATTCAAAGTTTATTATATGGACATATGGCTTATCAATAAATTTTTGAAGCCGAAAATGATAAATTGTTTCCTACACGAATTTCAATTTCAATTGAAGATAAGAAAGACAATAATGACACACGATAATATTAAACAGTATAATTTTTTACATATTATTTATATATATTTGTGCCAATTATTACGTTATCAGTATCAGAAATAATAAAAAAAGAAATAATATAGATATTATTTCCTTAAAATTGTAACAAATTTATTGCAATTTCTATTATTAATTTCTATTATTAAATGTATAAATAACTGATAATAATTAATATTTTATATAGATAAAATATAATAATATAAGATAATGTAAGTAAATATATTTATATTTTGTATTGTGTAGATACATACACTATATAAAATATTTATTTGAAAAATAATTATATAAATGTAAATGTTTTAAATGGGACTATGTTTCTGACTCGACAACCACTGTAGCAACCCTCGAAGAACGTTGAAGGGTGCTGCCACCCTACGAACGTCCGCTAAACTCCGAAGTTTCTGTAAACGGAGAAGTTTCCTTTTGCCGGAATATTTTGCTGTCGCAAAATGTACCTTACCGCATTTGATACGTAAGCAGTTTTATCTTACCACTTACTCTTTTGATATTCTAACGGCTTCGTCCAAACCAGAAATGTCGAGCAAGCATCGACCTAGTTATTATATCGAGTTATGTTAAAATTATTATTAATTATAATTTATAATTTAATCAATAAGTTACTAATGAAATCTGATTACATATATTAACGAACAAATAGCGACGTTCTAAATTCTGCATCATCTTTCACATATATATTTCTCTCTGTAATAAAATTTCATGTTGAACTTCGATAAAATTCTGGCAACGGCGCTCACTTCGGAATAATTTAGTTGATTCTTGCGACAGTGAAAGTACGCAGTTTTATTGTATACAAGAATTCTGTGGGATATTTCAATGATAGCATGTGCAGATATCTCTTTTAAAAAAACAATAATAATATTTAGCTTAAAATTAGGAGACGTGTGCATTATCAATGTGGTTTTTCTGAGGGAAGGGGGATGCATGCCATTACTCATAATTGAAAATCACTGTAATCCAATATTCCTGCTAAGAGGGAGGTGCGATGTAAAGTCGCGCAGATCCCGTTTAAGATTGTGCCACCCCAATGAGCCAATGAAACCCCTATATCGATCAATAAGACAGCACCGCGACGGACTTGCAATAACAGGATCGCGACGCTTACGGGACCCTTCACTCTCTGGGATAAACCGCACTGATATCATACATGCCGAAATCCGCACATTGTTTCCTTATAGGATCCTGCGTACATAGCAAAACGTAGGTGTATCATCGTTTTCCTACGTCGCTTTATTACGACCGACAGGGATGTTCGCCGCGACGAGGTATTTACGGCTTAGCCACGCGCCGTTTTCACTATCGCCTTTACGACACGCCGACGAGAAAATAAACGACAATGAAATAGCGCAGTAAAGACAAAAGTTATTAGCGGACGAGCACATTCGAGCTAATAATTCGTTCTGTCAGAAAGAAATATAGCAATTTCTTTCAGACATATCTTTTCGTTGTCCTTTCTGTGTGTTTGCCGGGATTGGGAATATTACTTATTAAAAAATGCGTTACCGTTTCTTGTTACTAATTTTAAAAAGTAACGAATTATTGTTTTTTGTTACTTTGAAAGTAACAATTTATTTTTTTTGTTTTAATAATCAATATTAATTATAACAATCATTTTATAATTTAAAACTCTAAAGTAGTTTCTACATAGTAAGCTGCTCTTTATGTTAAATTTATCTAATTTTTCTATAATTCTTTATATTAATATTTTTATTAAGTAAGATAGACGAGAAATGTTTAAACATAAATACGAAAGAAAAATCCTCCCAAATACCATTTAAAATGGCATTTTCAGTTAAAGCGGGTTTTGGCGTTTAATAATAAATTTATATATGTGAATATATAAATACAATTTTTAGATTGCATGTCGATTCAATTTGTCAGACTTGAAACATAATTATAAACTGAAATAATAATCTCATAATTATATAATTAACAATAACGCAACTAGCCTAAAAACCTGTAAATAACTTATCGTGAAAAATATCATCTCTTAGCTTATTTTTTTGCAATAAGTTATTTACAAGTTTTTAAGATGTTAATTGCATTATTGTTTAATCGATGATTAATTAATTTAATTGTGAGATTATTATTTCAATTCATAATCATGTTTCAAGTCCGATAAATCAATCCGGCGCGCAGTCTATAGAACTGAAAATTACATATGGAACTGAAAATTATATTCACATATAAATTACTAAGCATTCGCTTTGACGAAAATTGCATTCTTCTCTCTTATTATACTAATATTTTTATTTTTTAATATAAACTTATCTTTAGATTGTAATTTACAAATATAAATTTTATTAAAATTTTTTAATTATATATTGTTAATAAACGTTAATGTTGTTATTAAAAGCGCATTCCAATATATTCATTCCCAGTATTGAAAATTTGTAGTTTACGTTATATGCATATTATAAATTTTTTCAGCATTGGCAGTAATTATCGGAATGCAGCCTGAGATATAAAATATAAAATATTTTTTAACATTCAAATTTCTATTTAATAAGAAATGTATTGAGAACAAATATAAAGATAATAAGGAATTAAAGTAAGAATAAAAGTAATAATAGCTGAATTCGTTATCATCATTATATTGGGTATGGGAAAAAGTTACTGTTATCATTACAGACAAAAAAAATAATGATCGTTATCGAAAAAAGTAACGATAATAATAATGACATTAGAAGTAACTTCTCAATCTTGGACGCATTGCATTCTGCGTAGCTAATATTAAATTTTAATTATAAGATGAAAATGAGAAATCAGTTGTAAAAGAAAAAAAAACTTGATTTTTCGTGAAATTTAATATTTAATTGCAAGAAAAGAATGATATGATGTACGGGCGCTCAGGAAGGAAACAGACAAGAAATGTCAAAATGATATCAAAATCTGTAAAACAGCTTGTAACATTTTTGATATCTCTTTTATAAAACAATGTAGGAAGTCACGATCTTGAACGCGAAATAACTCATGGCCGACATTTGCCTTGTCCGATGAAATATTCTCGCACTGCATTTATTTAACCACACGACTGAACTCCGCGATTCTGCAGAACTGCCAGACTTACGCTCGCCGAGGCTCCTATCATCCACTTGACTTCTTGAATACGCTCGCCAGCGACTTGCCTCCTTGCCACGTTTCACTACGGTGTTGCCTGGTTACAAATGCGAACCTCTGTATTATTCGTGGCCCGACGATCCCAAGGGTGATGTGAAGAAAACTTAGTTCGACGCCCAAACAGCCGGTTGTAGACGGCAGGCGGGGATGCGTATCCGAGTGCGAATGATATTTTGTCTTTAAAGTTTTCAGCATAAATCGTCATTCACTCACGACCGCAGCATAGGATAATGCAGACCATAACGAAAGCCCTGTGTACCTATAACGTTCGTTGTCTCATGAAGTCCGCGCGACTTCAGAGAATCGTGAAAGGAGACTCCTTTTTCTTCTCCTGCTTAGATGTCTTCCCGACTGGTCCCTCGTAAGGTAGTTTTCAGCGAGCGGAAGTAGCCCTCTGGGGGAAGCACCCAGCATCTATTTTATAGGACTGAGAAATATCGGCGGCATCAATAACGGTTTATCTCGAATACAAATTGCCGCCCTGAGAGGGCCACTGCCTTAAGAAAACACTCGTAATCCATAGGAAGTGAAGCAGGGACGTAGTGACAAGTCGATGGTGCCCGTATCTATCGCCTCCGGGTCTCTTGGCCGACCTTTGTGCTTATACGAGCGCCTCAGCGATACGACAATGGAAATTAATCTCGTGGTCCTCTGTCCCTTGTTCGACTTATCACGCTAGTCACATTGGATCCGTGACTCTTAAACATTCTGGTGATTTTCGTGCGGCAGTGATGGACTAGCTGCGTGCAAGATTGTTTTTTCTCACAATAGCTGCGTAAACCACCGAAGATGCAGGTTAAACAACATCCACGTCCCCAGAGGAGCGTGTATTTTCTTAGGAAGCTAAGGTTGCTGACGCGACATCAATGATAAAGTATAGAAAAACGTTAATCTCACGTAGATATAAATGAATCGTGTTTCAAAATTAATTTTATATTTCTGTGACAGTTCGCCTTAGTTTTTTTTCCTTATCTATAATGTATAAATGAAGTCGTTATGATGCCGTGCACATTAGTTGCGCTGTCTCTAATCAAAAAAAGGCTTTCTAATGGAAGTGAGGTCTTTCCTCCGTTTTTCTTCGACGAAACGTCCCGTTCTTCGTCTATTCACGTTGTCGGACGATCGTAGACGGACGTGGCCTAATGGTGGTGGCGTTGACCGCGATGATGAATGATACGATGGGAGACATTCAACGCGATCGTTTCAAGAGGTTTTTTGTCACGAAAGCTCGTTACGTTTTGGCACCAGCCTGGACAGCAACTATGTGTTAGGTGCAAGCTCGGTTAATCGCTTTCCAAAACTACGCCGAAAAAGCATTCACCGTCATGGCGGCGGTCGGTTTTTGGTGCTGCTGCGACTGTTGGACGTCGTTAACTTTTTCTCGTCTCGATATTCAATGACGAATCACTATCGCGATCAGTGACGGTGTCATGCAAATATAAATCCCGGTCATTACGGTCTACAAAACACATTAATTGAAATCGTAGTTTCGAAATTATAGTGAAATCGATAATATATTGACGAGGTAGCGTTTGCGTTAAATGCAGTTTTAATGTATCCTAACATTCTCGACATTACTCCGATATTTTTGATAACGGCGTTTATATTGTCGTGATTTGGCATGACGAGCAAGGAATGCGAGTTTTACGTAATATCAATGACTCGATTATTCCCGCTATCCTGGATTTCTTTCAACGACGGGCCATTCTACTGATTTGAGTTGGATGCTTCGCTCGCGTTTACATCAACGTGAATTCCTGTGTACAAAGCCAACGTGAGATAGCCAGGGCGTACCTCTGGCGCTTGTAAACCGAATTACCGGTATTAGTGCTAGCGCACGTTTACAAGCATCTCGCGCTTAGCCGAGGATATTACGGTTGTTCGGAATTACTTGTTTGATTGCCGCATACGGTGCTGCACCGTACGGCGCCCCGCTGTCGTAGTACGACAAGATTAACTCGGTTACTCGAAACTACCCTCGTGGTAGACACTACAGGACCGCGACTTTCTTCTGAATCTCTTCTAGATCCACCTTTTCATTCCTTCTAGCACGTTCAGCAATGTTAATACCTTCGTTGATTTCTGTTCATTTTTTACAAAATTATGCATACTTTCTTTACTATTGTTTCATTGGTCATTTATAATAATTGATTGCCTATTTAATATGAATTTTGCTATTTTTGTATTTTAATATTACCTAAAATGAGATTTTAAGTATTGTTCGTAATTAATCTTACCATTTTAATTAATTTTTTTTTTCGATATGCCATTTTATTGCCAAAGCATATATTACGAAACTGTTTGGATTCCAGTCGAAATTGTTTAATTATTTCCTAGATTTCTATTGTGTTATTTTTTCTAAAGGAAAACGGAATAATTTTGATTCGCTTCAAATCCACTTCGAACAGTTTTATAGACATATAATATAGGCATATAATATGTCTAGGATAATTGCGAACAAACTGATGCAGTACTGTAATGTGTAGTTTTAATTAGTTAAAATCTGGACGCTGAATAATTCGAGCACAGCTTTATGGATTCATTTGCCATTGCTTCCGTATACATGTAATTATCGAAATATTATCAACACGAGTCCATAGAAATGACGATTTCATAGCGAGAGAATTCAACAATATACGACAAATACATATGCGTTTTCACTTACTTATACAGACGTGCGATATCATCTGATCTCCCTCGGTACAACATAAATGTGATTGATATATTATTAAGGGCGTCCATTAAAGAAAAGCACCGTGGCTGGATGAAATATGCTGCTTTTCGAGGGGCGAGGGCTTTTCAGCTCGAGCTACTTTCGGAATACGTCGGATGCAATACGAGGAAAGAGGAGCAGGCTCAACATGGCGGTTCGGCCCCGCGGGGGGTTGAGACAGAATAAGATGGAGAAGAGGAAAATACTCTAGCGTAAATTTAACGTTGAACGAAGGAGGGATGTGCGGCGTGACGAGGTTGCCACGTGGCGCCAATCCCACGGTTCGGGCTCACACAAGTGCAATGTGGAGGTCAGAGAGTTACAGAGCGACCACCTTACCATCTCTCCGGACGAGGACGTGTCCTCGGTACATCGAGAACAAAACGAGGAAGCTCGTCTTTCGACGAAACACTATCCAACTGTCACTGGAGACGTTTAAATAAACTTAGAGACGACTCTGTTTGATTAGAAAGACTTCTACGCGATGAACAGTGGAAAGTTTTGGCGTGTGCACGGGAAATTGTGTACGCGACAAGTTCGTTAAACATAGCAACGCCTTGTAAAATAATGCTTTACAGGTACAAAAGATAGGAAACTGGAGAAGCTTAATCTTACTGGAAAATGTACTTCCGTATAAAATCAAAGGAATATTATATCCTGATTTTGAATTGAAAAAGGCTCTTTGGTTGATAGAAAAAGATTTAATAGATTCACAGAAAAAAAAGATTAGCTGCCACAACTAAAAATTAGGTTTGGCAGCTAATTCAGTAGTTTATTATATGAATACCTAATGTCATGTCTGCAAGGTCTAATTTCCATTAGCTGTGAGGTCTAAATGTTATCATTGTAACAACAACAGATAAGCATTTTACTATTATGTCGATGTAATGATCATTGCAGCAAACATTTTCTGTGTAACAGAACAATTTGGCAAATACAGTTTCAGCAAACCATATTTAGCTATGTAGAGTCAATTTTCTTTTACACGGACATATCCAATAATTATGACAACTAACTTTATTTTTACTAAATAAATTGATTTGTATAATAGACATGCATATTTTGTTATCACGTTATTAGCTACAGCAGCAAATCCTCTGTGTGTATTAGCAAATTTCATAGCTATAGTAGCTAATGCAATTTCAGCTAATCAGAATTAGCTATAGCCAGAAACATTTTTTTCTATATTTATGGAATATGTATATTTTATCTGTATATTTACATTTGCGGTATAAAATCATGATAAGGATATAATAATAAAAATGCAACTGCCGGGGACAACGACTAAACGTCAATATCGGAGGCTGCAATGTCAAGATGAACCCTTTAAAAGACGTCTAGCCTGCACAGACGAGTGTACCCAGCGGTAACATTTCGGAACCGAAATTTAATATCTTCGGAAAGTCGCAGGGAAACGCATCGAAACGAACGATTCCGGTCATGTTGAACAGTTTAATATCTAGGGGTCCCACCGGAGGCGATTTCCCTCGCGGTAGGTGAAAGTATTCAGAGGAGTCACTCGCGTTCGTTCGCTTGAACGAGTTTATACGCTTCCTTTTCTCTTCCCTCTAATCTTCATGGTTCTCGTGCAGTCTGCGGAAAGTGAATTCGATAGACAAAATGAACTTTGCAGGGATCTTGAGCCGTATCAGCGCTTGTTTACCAAACGACAAAGCGTCTTTCATATTTCGATCTGTGCTTTCATAAAAAATTATCTATTGAAGCAGCAACGAAGCGTTTGCGCAGTCAATACGATGGAATTACCATGAAGAAGCACATGTGATACTTTCCACAGATAAATTTAGTTTTCGTCCCTCGATCACGAGAAGACCATCGCTTTTCACGGGCAGTCTATCTTTCACTGTGATAAATGGCACTCGATATCGCTGTGTTGCGGAGGGTACTTCACCACCAATTTTCGCGATACTTCAGCATCCTACCATTTCCTGCGAAATGTACGAGCATGTCGAAACACGGTGGTCGCTTGCATTGGGAGTTTAAATATTCCGCGACGTTCGTCGCGACGAAACCGATTCGAAGAAGCTTTTGCGAAAGAGATCGAGTTAGACGGAATAAAGATGAGGCGAGGAAAGAGAAGAGGATGATGAGAAGACGAAAGGACCCTCGGCTTAATGGAACGGAATTGAAATCATTTGCCTGACGACAGGCACGGCACGTCGCCGCCGCCGTCGCCGCCGGTTCCTGAGCTTGGCAGTCCAGTCGCCAACGACACGCGTGTCTCCCTTTTCTCGTCCGTCCATATAATTGAAATTCTCGAAAGAAAAAGGGATGTAACGCTGGTAGCGCGACGGGACGGTCGGTAGTAGGAGAAAAAGAGAAGACTCGTGAGTCGGATAGCACTACTAATGGAGCTCTGGTTAAGCGTCGGTTCGAGCTACAACGTTCATTACATTTATCTCCCTGGGTCTGCGGTCCTCCCCGAATACCGGCCGGAGGGTCCTCCCCCAGCTGAACATAAGGCCGTTAAACGATTTAATTCAATTCGCGCGGCCGAGCGCGGAGCAGGGAGCAAGCGGCTTCATCGAATTTAACGCCTCCACTGGTTCTGCGCTTTGGAAATCGCCTGCGCGGATTACCTTGCCTCAGCGTTTTAACGCATCGCGTGCTATTCGCTTTCCCCGGATTTTATCAGCTCGCCCTCGATCGCGTTCGATAACATGGTGCAGCCGAAGTGTACGACCAATTTACCGTGGCAACACGCATCTCGTAATTTCACGTGATCGACATGGAATAAGCTTTCAAATCTGAATGTAATTCGAAGAGTCAAAATCGTGTTTGGAGAAAAAAGTAGATATGCGAGTACCAAGAAAATAGTTAAGACATAATTATTTTCTTACATATGTTTTACACTTTTTTGTGTAAAAAAGATATAAATATGATAATTTAAATTCCCTGATATAAAGATATAATTATAATAAATTCGGCAAATAGGAATTAGCGCTACGTAATACGTACGCGAGCTTAATCTTATATATCTCAATGCTTACTTTATCACATCGAATCATCTGTACTGAGGATGGTTAAAAAGTTAGTCGAAACATATATACAAATTAACAATTAAATATGATATATACAATTCAATAATATTGAAATTGATCGCGCACGTATTATACAGCGCTAATTCCCTATTTGCCGAATTTATTATAATTATATAAATATGATATTTTATCTTCTATGGATTTACGAATAAAAATAAAACTCAAAAAGATCGTGTAAATTGATTGAATATTATTGTTGTCTATATAATAATATATTATATTATTATATTATAATATTCAATTTACATGATCTCTTTGAGTTCTATTTTTCTCAGCTTACTATTATTAATCAAGTTATATTTTAAATTTTAATAGATATTATATAATTCTCATTCTCTATCTTCTATAGTTATTTTAATAATTCAGCATTTAATAGATGTAACTGAACTCTGTCTTGTGGCAGAGCTTAACACGCGGTCGGAGCTATATTCCGAAAGTAGTTGGCAAGTCGCTTTACAATTATTGCGTACCCTAATGCCAACCTTGACGGCTGGCGGATGGGTAGCGGGTTATGTACGTGGCAATGGAGCACGGGATGAAGTTAAAGAGAGGGTGGGTACGTAAAGCAACGTCTTCACGGCACTCTCTTGAAGAGTGAAGAACAATGCGAACTTTGGGATAACTTCGAATAGCGGGAATCAACATGAAAGGGGAAGTTTCTATCTCTAATTGGTATTTAGGAGATCCGAAACAGAGCTAAGTTCGAGTCGACCTCGCGTACTTGTGCGTGTATAATCCATGTAGACATTCGCGTGTGCGTGCAGATTTAAACGTTTTCTCCCCATCATTTAGGGATAGAAGTGTGTTCTTCTGGCTTTCAGTCAGTCAGCTACTTGATGTTTATCATCTGATTCGCGGGTCGACAAAGGATTAAATTATGTACGCTGTCGATGTGCCTTAAAAAGATAATCTGCTCTAACTTTCGCGAAACGAAAGGTAGGAGAAGTAGATAAGCAGGGAGATAGAACGCGTATACGACTTCCACTCGAAATCCGGGGGGATTTCACCATAGGAGTTAGTAGGCGAAAAGTACGAGTAGATTGTGCGAAGAGACGTATATCTCAAAGGAGCGCCTTGTGTCATCGAGTCTTCTACGCGCGAGTCGTCACGACAGTTAATGCACGTGCACGCGTGTATTTGCCGAACGTGTCTGTGAAAGAAACGATTCCATTATTCACGAAGTCTTTGTAAGAGATCAAGATCTCTCGCATGTTTCAACGATCCCTTCTTTACAAAGAGAAGAGCTCATTGCGCATAAATAATATTATTTAGATAAACACACCTAGTTCCATGGGGGATATCTTTGAACTTTTTGAACGCAAATTTTGTTGTAATGTGATATTATCGATCGCTGGATTGTCACTATCTTTGTCCACTTTGTTAATGTTATGCAATATGCACGATCATGCATGTGCATACTACATATAACTATAACGTAGTGTAATACATGTAATACTTCTCAATAGTGTTATAAATTTATTAATTATAATATTATATAATATTATTTGAAATTATCGAAAAAGAAATATCATCGGAGATGATATTTATTAGCAAAAGTTAAATCAGTATTATACATAACAAGAAACAGATTCGTTAGATGGCAGCAGATACTAAAGCGACTCACAACCAGTTTTACGCTAATTATCCGTTTTAAACAACCTGCTTCTGGATTCACAAGGGTAAGTATTTAAGGGTGACCGGTTTGCGACTGTTCTGCACAGATGGCGCTAGGTTGCTTTTACCCTTTGCGCATAACTACCCTCAGAGGCAACAACAAGTAGAGAGCAAATAAACGAGTACCAAATAGCCAAAGAGAGAAAAAAATAAACCGTTGAAGAAGAATTATTTTTCTCAAATAATTAAGAAATTAATTTTAATTACAGTTTATACATAGAGACGCAAAGTTTAAAAATAATAATTTATTTAATTTAAAAATAATTTATCGAATAATTAAGACTTCATTAAAATCTTTAATCATTATCATTATTATTTTTCTACAATATTCATTAATAGGATATTTTTATATCACTTAATTAATTTAATTAGAAATCTAAAATTATTATCGATAGTCTTTTATTACAACGATTTATTAAAGCGATTTTTTTGTTGATATTTATATTTAATGTATAATTATATTATTTGAATAGAGATATAAATACATAAATACATACATGTTTTAGAGTAACTCATGAAAATAATATTAGTGTAATCCGTCATTTAAAAAAAATTTTTTAAATGAATTAAATGAGTAGTCGATTCACAATTGTTAATGGTCAATGAAAGACCACTTTTTTCGGCACGTGTTAGCACCCTCGAAATGAGCTTCGGCCTCTTACGTATGTTGTTCGATGAAAAGAAATAAAGAAGCGAAGCAGTCGTCGATGGACTCCGGAGGGGTCGATCGACTGCCATTAATGGACGAGCAATGAAAGGACGTGGATGAGGACTCTAGCGATAAACGTATAACGCGGTCTTTTGTGCGAACACAACGAGAAAACACGGAAAAGAAATGAATTCTTGCGATCAACTTAAAGATTGAACGCAAAACTGCTTGACCACTTCTTTTTCTGTGGTCTTTTTTTCTCTGAATTCCATTCCTATTCTCGAAAAGGCATATCCTCGAATTTAATAAAACTCATTAATATCTAAATATTCTAATTAGATTTTATAAAAAAAAAATATTTCGATACAAAATTTATCTTTAAATAACATTCAAAAAATTAATTTTGAAAAAATTTTGTAAATAAAATATGTATATAAAAAATAACATTTTTTTTAAATGTTACAAATATATAAATTCAGAATAAATAGTTATTGTTTGATATACACATATATATATATATATAATATTTGTTTAGTTTGAAAAATTCACGTGAAGTTTTGTATGTATAAATGATGAAGTAGAAATCGATTGAGTAACCGTCTTACATCACAGCGGTTTAAATTTGTCCCGTCTCGAGATAAGATTTGGGATTCGGTCTATTCGTCACCAGTGTCTTCGACCATCGCTTCCCCGTTCACTTTTCCCTTCGTCCCCTTTTCTCTTTCTTTTCACTTCCTTCTCATTCCGAAACTCGAAGCTCTATTAGCAGTTTCTTAGAGCGGTCCCAAATGGCATTCCTATTGATGCTAGCTGTAGGGTGTACCTTAACGTTCGGGGGAGAAAAGAGCGCCATTCTAAGGCAAGAGAGTTTATGGACTGCGCAATGGCTACTGCATTCTGTTCGGAACGGACGGGGCTCCAAGATCCCCTTTTATATCGTTTCCATTTCTCTAACCTCCTCTTCGACTCTTATTCCTCCCAGCAATTTCTGTATCGCGATTTTAACGTGTTATCGTGTCTTACACCAATGATTATTGAGCCGATGAATTCCAATCTAATTGTAAGTGGATTAATTGAGAATGTTTATCTAAGTAAAAATAGTTTATTTATTATTGTAGAATTTTTGAAACATTTATCGTTTTCCTCCTCTTTTTTTTCTTGTAATCCTTAGGGATATTTTAATGTAAACAGATATGATTTTTGCTCACAGCACATAAATAATTTATTAATATTCATCAATATTCAATAACAATATTTTATTATTTATGTATATTGTTATAATGTAAAAGTATTTGTTAATTTTTATAAAAGAAAATCTATATCATAATGTTTTGCAATAAATAGAATTTAAACATTTATAACATATCTGAACGGATAACATCACAAACGTACATAAACTAATTTCAATTTTCTCAAAGAAAGATATTTAAGAATATATGTGGAATTTTGTATAGTATACGAAAGAAAAGAAATTAACGTAAATATCTATTATGTATTTATAAACTTTTATATTGATTGATTGAATCGCAAAATTTTTATATTGATTAATTTCTCTATGTACTTGCATAATATAAAGATATAGGTACACTCCATATATTTCGATCTTCGCTAAGAACTCGTTTCAGAGATTCCGTTGATTGAAAAGATCGGACAATTTTCCACTCCACCCTGTTAACTTTCATCGACAACCTCTGTGTATATAACTGTTTCTTTCTTAATGTATCTTCTATTTACCATTGTTATTCAATTAGTTGCAATCGTGACAGATGCGAAAGTTTCGGGTATATCGATGTCTCATTCAGCACAGGTATCTTAAGAGAAAAAAATAATATTGCCATTTCATCCACTAGTCGTCTCACGTCGGCTGTTAGCGACGAGCGCGGTTCCTCGCTCGGAAAGAAGAGCGCAAATTGGATTATTCTCGGGCGAAGTTGCTTCGGGAAAAAGTCAGGACTGGAGGGTGGCCTCCGATATGCTTCCGGGAGGTGGCTTAGCTGAAGTCACCACCCTTCTTCTTCTCTGCGAAGTAACTGGTGTTGTCTCTCGCGCGTTGAGACCTCAGACAGCGCATCCTCCCGTTTTGTCGCGTCGTTGATGGATTGATATTTTTAATGTGAGAGACAGGAACGCCGATACGGCATGTTGGTAGAACGATTTAACCTCCGAAATAAGATGTTCCCCAAGGCGTTATTGCTCCTTCGAGGAAGGGCGACTGCGGAGTTTCGGGAATCGTCGTATTATTGCCTAAGATAATGAGTTTTCTTCCGGGAAAAGGCAATGGGCGGAAGACCGATCGCCTGTTCAAATATTGCGAGCGGCGCAATAACCAAAGTGCTTTCAGTGGCATCCAACATCCAAGAGTAATAGAAATGCGACCATGTTAAAATGACGAGTTAAAATTTTAGCGGATAAAAGTGAACGAGGAATTGAATTCCACTATTGATATATTGAGGAAAAATTCTAATTGAAAATAAACGAATCGGAAGATGGATCATATCAATCAAAATTCTGATTATCTCGACTAAATTATAATTACAGATGCCAGAAAATTTGTCCATTTTCAATCAGAATTCCAATTAATACAATCAGATTTTCTTTTTTCAACCTTTTTTTTTGTACCTTTAATATTTACGACCAACCGAATTATGAGAGTGCGATAATTCACGCTTTCTGATACTCGCGAATGCATAATGTGCAAGAAATAATAAAAGTCCAGAACAATAAGCGCATTATCCGCGTCCTCTGAGCAATTCCCACATTCTTGCGCCTGGCATTCGCCGCTTGCTATTTCTACGTAGTCACAACGAGCAAATTAATAGCATATAATCCCTCGTGCCGCGGGAATCGATATTCGGCCCGGTGGACTCACAAGAACGTCGTGAACTGCGGCCTATCGTTAACCCTCCCGAGGAAGCAATACTACGACGACGACAACGATATTCGGTACCATTATTTCCTGAATTTCCAGAGACCTCACCGACCTTATCTCCCGCTGTAACCCGTTAGACTGGACAATGCTTACCGAACTCCGACGCATTCGAAGTTGGAAATATCGCCTCTGGCTTTACGCCAAGACGCTTCGTAATTGCGGGACGACACGTACGCGAACGTCCGTAGGATATGTAGCTTCGTTGTGACATTGGTACAAACGTTTATCAGCATTGTTTCGCTCCTCGAACTGATCCGCAACCGCGCGATTTCTAAAATGAATATATATGGAGGTCTCTCTGTTTGCAAGTGCCTTCATTAATTCGAATGCTTTCGAGGGAAACATTAATTTCGCAGAAACACAGCACCTAACATATTTGTAGTTATGCAATAGCTAGCGCATACTTCTGCACACCACGAGTCACGTAGTATGTTTGTATCGGAAATTATTTCAGATATCTATTGTAGTAATACTCATTATCAGTCGAATTATAATATAATATATTACATTATTATTCATTATTATGTCTGACCATTTATTTTGAGAGTGTGTATTGTCTGCAAATTGAATTAAGAAAACTCTAATTTATTAGCATTAATATTATTATTGCTTGTCAACAATTAATTTAATTTGATATTACTATCTTAATTTGATGTATGATTGCGCTTTAAGACTGAAAATCATTTCAACGCGCAGTTTACAGAATTGGATAATACCGAGAAAAAAATTGTTCATTTAATTAAATTAATTTAATTTGTCTTTATTTCTTTCGATGAATAAATATATTATATTTGACTTAAATACATTACATTTTTCAACAAAAGAAATAAAGACAACGATATTAATTTAGTCAAATGAACAATTTTTTTCTTAATGTATAAATTCACACTGAAAAATATTATTTAAGTATTAAATAAAATATATGGGCTTTTATATATTTGTATTGTATATATTCACATTACAATCTTAAGACAGTTGTGCCCATTTTTATCAACGTAGATTAATTTTAATTTTAATTTAAGACTCTTCATTATTTTCCAATTCTTAGAACTAAAAATAGATGAAGAGTTAATTGAATCGAGAGATTAAAATTAAATTACATAAACGAGGATTAGTGAATTAAGAAATATCTTGCAAAATTTACTTGTTTAATGAAAATTTATACTTGTTTAATGAAAATTGATTGAATACTATTTTATCATTGTATTTTTGTTCTTTACATTGAATATTTCTGCAATGTAGAAGTTCCGTGTTATATGCATGAAAACCAAATTTCATCTCGCAGATTTGATTCGACATAATTGCAGTCGGTTTTGAGAGGAATCGATACCGAACTATTTGGCCGCATAACCGCGTATATAGACTCATATAAAATATAGCATGACGAGAAGGCAGATAGAACCAGTGAAGAAGAGGACGAACGAGGTCGCAGGATCGGAGGAGGGAAAACAGCAAGTTGGGCAAGCTGCATCTGCGCGTGACGGTCGGGTGACAGGTCGAACCATCAAACCAAAACGGAATCATTAGCGTGGCCCGTTAAGGGGGTCACGAATTAACGGGCTTTTATCCGGCGGAACGATGAAATTCGACAATATGCTGGACTAGAGTATTCCATTAGCGATTTCGCGATGCGTCGTCATACTGGCGTCGCTCGGACTAACTTCGCCGACGCCGATGTAATTTAATATGTCGATATACACGCGCACGCACGTGCATACTTGCCCTTACGTGAATGTACGTGCGTACGCATGGTTTTGTGTGTGCGGGGTGTAAACACATTTACGTGTCTCTGATGGAAGAGGGTGGTAGAACGTGCGAGAATACTCTCCTATAAAAACTTCATTGGTCGAACCGCGGACGGTCGTGAAAACGGAAATGCTGCACGTAGTTGCTTCCGGTTGCTAGAGCGACCACCGTCGCTTGATGCCCGAACATTTCAAGATTCGCGTCTTTTCTAGCTTTCCCAGCAACATCTCGCCGATCGGCCAAACGGATTGGATTTTTTTGCTCGTCAAGGGATGTACAGAGATGACATAATTTATAAGGTTAATTTCTTCTAGCGAGGACCGCCAATGCTTCTTGTGTCTTTCGAAGGGAACATGGATGTTTAGTACGTGATGAGGACGTTCATGAATTTATATTGGTTTCGATGGTAATGGTTCTCAAATATTCGGTTCTCGCCGAATGTAAATGCGAGCAAAAACAAAGCGAGAAGAAGATATCTCTAGCAGTGTTGACCTGTTCTAATAATTCATAAGCAGCTTACAGATAGTTAAGCGAACTCGACTGGTCGCGTTATTTGCGAGTCGAAATGAAAGATATTACGACAGCGAGGACCTGCCGTTACAAAACGATACAAGCTACCTCAATGAAAAAATAATCGCGGTAATGGGAAATGCCGATATTTCCGGTGAATGGGACGATTCATTCGGTGAAATAATTAATATGCGTTTGTGCACGTGAAATTGCATAGGAATATTGATCGCGCACGACGGAAAAACAATGCGGCGGCGGTAACACAATATTACACGATCGTATTTTTAAATCGGAAACGCGAATACGAAACCGTGTTTGCATCAAACATACACATGCAAATATGCGTACGAACATGTAAAAAAGTACTTTTAAAGCCATATTATTTGTCATATTGTCAAGAAATAATTTTCGCTACATTGGACGATATAAATGGAAATTTTTAATCCTATTTGATGTAAAATACAAACTTGATTAAGATTGTTAAATAATTATAGTATCAATAATCTCTTTCTTTAAAATTTGATCACCTTAATTTAATAGATTCAATTTCTATTTACGAACCACGCAAATAAATCGTTCAACCCAAAATAAATATATTATCCTTGTAAAATATGCGAAACATGCGTTAATTGAAAACCTATACACGCGAAAATGTGAAATGTACGTAAAACATGCTCGCCCGTGCGCGTCGCAAATTTTTCAGGTACAGAAATGTATTTCCCGCTATTTCGACTATTTCACATTTTGTCATTATCGACTTTTAATTTTTCACAAGTTTTACAATCTCTAAACGATGGCATTTTAATATAGATTCCATTATTCTGGATAAAAATTTTTGTAATATAAGCTGCATGGAACAAATCACTCAAAAATTAATATATTGTAGATACAGATGTAATGGAATAGCTAGATCTATGTATATATTTCATGGGAAAAATAATTTTGTTGAAGTATTTAAAATTTTGATTATTTTATATACAGATCTGAAAATGACTTTTTGAATTAAAATAATTATGTGATGATTGACTGGTTATCAGAATGTCATAATTTTTTGCAATACTCATTATGAATATAGCACGTCCTTTGAGCGTCCTACATAATTATTTTAATAGTTTAGCAAAATTATTTTTAGATCTGTATCTACATAAACTTTTATTCTCCAGCAAAACTTCTTTCAACTTTCTAAATTCTTTGGAATGAAATCTCAATCTAAAGAATGAGAGAGTTCATTCTTTAGAGTGAAATTTCATTTAAAAAAATTTAAAGAGTATATTTGTGTAATATATATGATGAATATAAAATAAATTTTTTACGCATTTGATAAGTTCTTAACTATAAAGTAATAATATATGTACATCCTTCTATAAGTAAATAATGTTCTACCGTCAAGATCACGCAGTCAATATAATTTGTTACAAATGTCGCAACTGTCGTGCATATCGCAACTCGTTCATCTTCTGCTTTTCGCTTGAACGATTTCTCTTTTTCGTCGTAATCTGCTAGAGTTACAGGGCGGGCGGTATTGTCGTCGCGGGAACGCCGCGCGACCGCTCCCGCAAGTGCGGTTTTGACGTAAGCGAACGAACCTCGGTTTAATAGCATTTCCATTTGCCTAATGATCACGGCGGCCGTACCCGCGTATCGTGGCCCTATCCACGCTCTTATCGCATTTCCTCTCCGGTACACACGAGAGGCGGCAGAGCCTCTCGTGCCGTTGTTGGGTCGTTCCCTGTTGTTGTTGCTAGGTATCGCTTCCTGGGTATCCGCAGCCGCCGCTGCCGCCACCGTTGATTCCGGAGATTCCATTCCTCGTGCAGACATAGCAACCATTGTGTAGAAGCTATTCGGCAAATAAGATTATTACTGTGTATATAAGTCGCCTACGTCATGCGGATTACACTCGATAGAGCCACCTCATTTTACGCCGTCCATGCGGCACGCACCTCTCTGCACGGAAGATCCTGTCTACGTACTGGGCGTATCCTTACCGCGCGACCGATGTATCTACACGTGGGCAAATATATGCGGAAGCACCTAAACTGGTTCCTACGCCGCAAACGATGTTCGGCGGCTGAAAGTGCGCGAATACCGATTGCGATTATGCAATGCATATACAATGCATTGTGCAGGTATTCGGGATGTAGGAGAGGAGATAGAAAGCTCCCATTGCTATTTACAGATCGCGATTGGTTCGTCACTTTTATTTTTGCTATATATAGACACCTTTTGATAATATTTTTACTTACAGACTGTTTCTTTTTTTCCATAGCATATTTGATTTTCGAGAAATTATATTAAATGCTTCAGGAAACTGCGCAAATATTTTTGTACTAAGAATATTAGAAGCTAAATTAAAAAAAAAAAAATGAATTATCTCTCTATTAAATAGTAATTTTGGAGTTACAAACTTTTTATTACTTTATTGTAACTCGAATAATAATTTTATTTCGGTAACAGTAGGTGGACAGCGCTACAATATCTCTTTTTTCAATGCATCTGTCATTCATTTTGCAAATCCCGACGCATTCGTCAGTTCGTCAAAAATTGTCGCTTGGTTGTCTGCTTTTTAATCATCCCATTGTATATACGTCGGTAATTGCGGTTGGTATCTTCTCAACTTTGGTTAATATCTCGCCAACGATGCTCTTCAACATAATCTCTGACTCATTGAAACTTCGCCACGTAAAAGCGATAGTGGCTTTAATAAGCACGCCTAATCTGCGTCAGCCAACAAGAGAAGCTCTCATACTACGCATATGATATTTACGTCTAGCATATGACATTCAAAGTAAATGTTCTTTTGAACGTTTGTTCCTCTTCACTCTTTCAATAATAATCGTGATTAGAAAATCTATAATTATATGAATATCTATAATCAATTTCATCGAAATGATTTTATAGGTGATAACATCACACAATCCAAATCTTTTTATAATACTATGTATATGATTTCTGATGTAATGTATATGTAGTCCAGAAATAAAATTAGTCTGGAATAAAAATCTGTTTTACTGATTACCGAAATATGATCATATTTGAATTTTTCAATTATGAGAATCAACTTTAACGAAACTGACCTAAATATTTCTATCTACTAATAATGTTGTGATCATTTCGTTATCTTTCATATTCAATAGCAATCATTAGAAATCGTACGCATAAAATTCGTTTCTCCATGAAGTAAATGTTTGATATTATTCTAAATAATTTTATGTGTGAAATTTAAAATATTGTATTATTAATTACTTAATTTTATGTTATTTGATATTTTATTATGATTTTATTGGCAATAAAAAATAAAAAGATAGTCATTAAAATATTTCTAAGATACTCTTTCTCATAAACTTCACTTTATTGCTTTATTATTATTATATTAGTTTTATTTCTTGATTAATAATAAGACGATAAATTGAATTTTAATAAGAAATTCTTGTACGTAAATTTTACTGTTATCTCAATTTATTTTGCAAAAAGATACGAGAAAATAAATTTTCGTGATGAAATATATGAAAAGAATTAGAATATGATATGAGAAAAAAACAATGTGTACCTATCTCTGATTTGCATGAAATTCTTTCGCCGAAATGAAAAACCGGGCTTGAATATGCAGCTTACATCGGCTATAAATTTCTCGCGTACTTTCCGGGTCAATATACCGGAAATTTGTTTTCGGCAGCAGTTCGTTCTCGTGCAAGACTTCATCACCTCATAGTATTGATCGATACTGATCGATAATACATGATTATGATGGAGAAGCAAAAGGCCTCATAAAACTCGGTCACGGATGCAGCCTGGGATGCTGTCGAACCTTCTCGAGAAACTTTAAAAGCTTCAATAAAGGTGCTTTTACGCTTCGCGTAAAAGTTTAAACGTATGCCGTTCGCTTGTTCAAAATTATAATTGGCCGAATGTCATAAGTTCTGGTCTGAAGATAGGAAACAGCATAAGCAGGTGTTCATAATTAGTCTCATTTTTTTTAAAGCGTACATAAACTTTCATATTCCAAATTTTTTCTTATTAAAACAAATAGCTCGAGAATTATACTTTATAATTTAATAAAAATTAGAGTAACAATCCATAAAAATATTGTTAATAAATTATGACGTACGTCTCGTTTGAAGAAGCAGTTTGCTAGAATATTATTTTAATATCACGAGAGACTTAATCCTGTGCGCAAATTATAAAATGGCGTTAAACTGTATCTGGTGTTTTTAATCCGATGACCCGTCAGAGACGAGTATATATAAAGAACTTTTCACAATAGCTGCTGCAATATAGTTTTATATCTCTTTTTAGTCTCTCTTGTTTTATTGATCACAGTTTTTTTCGATAGATGAAATTATTTTACATTTTATATTTTTTTTTTCAGTATTATGAATAATAATAAAACTATGATAAAATCGATAGAAAGTTATAGGATTAAGAATTGCTTTCTCTACTTTATAAAATAATAAAAAAATATTTTGAGAGATATATTGAGAAACAGACTGATAAAATAATAATAATAATAATAATAATAATAATAATATTTAACTTAAAATTTCTTTAACAAAATAAAAATAGATTTTTAAGTTTTAACAATAATAATAAATTAATTAATATAATCAAATAACAGACAAATGAGAATAATAACTGTGGAGTATTATTTATTTGATATATTATTTAACAATTATATTTTTTAATTACTTACATCAAATTAAAACAAATCGACCATTTCGACTCCATTCTGTAGTCATCTTCAGCGATACAAATAGAGAACATTCTTTAGAAGCTTTTGTTAAAAGAAGAAATGATTTTTAATTATTACAAAGCAAAGGATAATAAATTAAATTTTTTTGGAGAACAATAGTTATGATATTTTTTTATTTAACACTTACTACACTCGCTGTAATCAATTTTTATACAATAACAAAAAAGGTGACATATCTGATATAGAGTAACTACGATTAATACAGAATGTTATCGTTATGTATTCAGTGTGGCACGTCGTTCACCTCCGGATTCGTAGATGTAACTTGAAGACCGTACGCGTCTGTATTGCGAATACGTGTGTCATGTACCTTCTATGCTAGAGAGGAACGAGACGCGAGCAAGTTAGCAGGCATTGGAGTAGACGCTTTACGACATGCAAATCATATCACTGCCGTCTACTGTGCGTCTCTGTCAGAGCCATGAGCGTGATATCATAACCGGCGTACACGAATATGTATAAGCTGCGACGTTGATCGAACTTAATTTCATTCATTATCGTGACGTGACCCGGAAGCGGTATACCGGACAGCTGTATGATTGCAAGAAAAATTGACGATGCGATAGCGTTTTAAGATAGACTTAAAGTCACGCTATAACGTTAAATCGTATATCGTATACTGTGATCAATTTCATAGATTTAAAGAAATGTATCTCGACAGTTAATCAAAAGACAGTGAAATATTTCATAGTATATAATATGTACTTTTTCTTCATCATGTATATTCTCCTTTTAAGAAGAGAACATTCTTTAGAACCTTTTATTAAAAGAAGAATGCTACCTTTTGGAAAATTCTTCGCCTTTTCATCCGCACTTGCTTTATCATAAAAAGAACCAATGTATATACCATTATATACAGAACACGCAACAATCTTTCAGAGTAAAATAGTTCAAGTCAAGTATAATGATCAAGTGTAATGTGAAAGAATATTAAAACGCTTCCTTTTTTTAAGCATTTTTGTACAGAAATTTTTATGTGTTTACTGATTGAAATTTTTTTTTAATGAAACTTCTTCACTATTTTTTCTTTTTTTCCTCTTCTCTTTTTGTTTGAGATTACTCCGTTTGTATCGATATCAATGTCGTTGATTTCTCTTGAATGTAACGACGAAGTTGAGATAAAATAGTTTTTAAGTAATTGCGTACAGAATTCTCCGTCTTACTCACGAAAGCGATGTTCCACGTTGATGCATTTCTCCGGAGATCGGAAGAACGCGTGGGAAGAGACGATGCGCATACGTACGGTTATGGATATATATTGCTCTCACGCGTCATGTCAGGTATAGGGCGTGAAGTTTATCTGCGTTTTTTCTATTGCTTTAATGATAATAGTATAATGAATTTATTTGCATATGTCATACCTATTTAGAGAGAGAATCCAAATCGACTCCGCTTCCTTGTTTCGACTTACAACGTCTTTTACTCGTGGTTGGTTGTACTACTATAAAACGCGACGATACGCTCGGCGTGGCGGGAAGTCTCGTAGTGCCACTGTTCATTTCGCGGCGCAACCTGGCGATTATGTAAATGTTGCTCATGGAGGCGCAACAGATGCTCTCGCCGACTATCGCACCTCCGGTTCCTCCTTTACCGCGTCGGGATACGCCTACACCCTAATCCCAATATAACGCCTTCAGCCGCGACGCTTCGTAGGATATTGTTTAGATCCTCCAACGAAATTCCTTAGAAATTCCGGAGAGTGCCGAGGCGATCCGCTCCTAACGTCGTGAGTAGGGTGCGAATTGAAAGGGAAACGATCGAAGCATTCTCCTGTATGCGCACCCACTATCGTTATACGCCGCGAAACTTGCCGAAACTTCGTGTCTACCCGATAGATTGTGGTTCGTAGCGCAGCGATAAGCGCGTATCACGTACATACAGAGAGAACGGCGTACTGTAGGAACGCGTGATTATCGAGCATAGAAAGTTTCGGATTCTAATCAGCAAGACTAGTTCCGCGATGCAATCTCTCGATTGTCCTTGCGCGTTGCACCTTCCTTGGGAGTTGCTTAGCTATCTTGAAGCCTGAGTTCCCCGCAGCGCAGAATATCCATGAGTTCCTCTTGAGATCGGCGTCTTCACATTTCTAGGTCTGACGAATGATTATTGAGCATGCGAGAGAGATTGATATATATCGAGCGCGCATTAGGTCACATTAATATATCGATTATAGACATGCCAGAGGAGAGAGGGAGTGTGCCATTACCGTACCATTAGTATCTCCGATTTACATTCTCGATAATTGTAATTAAGATAAAATATGTATTCATTGTATTATCTATATTACCAATAAGGAAAATCCCATGAATTGTGTGTGATATATACACTGAGAGAAAAATATCGAAATATTGCGAAAGAAATATTACTTACGACGTTTCCTTTTATATTTATTAGTTATGAAAAAATTTGATTATGCAGATGATAAAATATATATTTCTATGAAATATATACATCCTATTTCTGTGAAATATTGTATATCTCATTAATTATAAAAAATAAAATATTAAGATGGTTTATTTGTTAGGAACAAAATTTTATTTCGTATTTAAATAAATATTTATTTCAGTGAAATAAATAAATTTCTCAGAAATAAATTTTTAAGTATTTTTTCTCAATGTACGTTCTACATTATTCTGAGGCTCTATCGCTGAGTATTCGCTGCCAACCGGCCGCATATGAGAAAAGAGTGGCATCGCCAGCACAAAGACAGAAACTATAGCCCTGTGAAGTTGGCCCAACTTTTGAGAAAATTAATTTCCTATAGCTCGTTCGATTGCTCATCATTGTACAAATTTTCGTTTGTACAGTTCTAGTAAGAAAATTATTAAAAAAACAATTCTGGGAAGGCTAACTTAAGTTACTAAAGTTGTGCAAACGAAAACCTATCGATTCATACCATTTTGAGTATAGTAGGTATGATTTGAATCTATTTGCCGTTTTCGACCTTTCTCGAAACTTTAATTGTTAATAACTTTTTAATTAAATGTATGCAAACAAAAAATCGAATTGTTTAAAATGTGCAAACGAAAAATCTATCGATTAAGACTTTTTTGATTCAAGTTTTTTTGCTCGAAGTTGGGGATATGAGGTTAGCCTCCCCAAAATTGTTTTTTAAATAATTTTTAAATAACTAAAAGTGTGCAGCGAAAATTCAAAGGGCTCATAAATATGCAAACGATGAGTAATCGAATGAGCTATAGAAAATTAATTTTCTCAAAAATTTGGAGGTCAATTTTATACGGTAGAAACTACTTGTGTTATCTTGTGCGTACGATATATCTTGGATAATGGATCCGGCCGAGATAAATATCGCCAATAGCGTAACAACGAACAGGTAGAAGGCAATATCGATATTATCTTGAATGTATAGGATAAGAAGGTGTGAGATATCGTTAATAACTGCCTTCTCCCCGAGGAATGCCAATTTAATCATTGCAACCCACTAAGCGAGAAGCGCGTGATGTGCTATTATATGGATCTTACGCACTATGCGTGTGCGTATACCGCTCCAGTTATGCGCGTCAATATTCATGGTTGTACCATAATGGTATGATAAACAGACTATCGGTGAATTTGCATATTAGTATCAATCACTTGCATTAATTTTTACTTTTATTTACAGTGCCTTCGTCAAGAAATAATATTTTAGTGATGAGAAGTTATTTGATAGTTAAAAAGACTATTATGATAATTATTTTGCATATCGAACCATCGTCGAAGAGCTCTTACGCATCTGAATGTGTAATTACAGTATGTTGTACCAATTTTTTGATATATATTACATGATATATGACTTTTAAAGAATCACTCTCGCATATATATCTTGCATAAATTTGAAACTTTAAGTGATAAAATAAATAATGAATCTTTATTTATGAATACGCTGCATTTAATATTTTTTATAAATAATTGTTCAGCTATTAAAATTTTTCTTTATATATTTCAAAATTGGTATACTTGGCTACTCTGATGAATAAGAAATTCGTGTTGTGATCGAAAATACGTATACCAATTATCGGTGGCGCGTTTATAATGAAAGAACACGTCAATATTCATGGCCTCATGTTCCATAATAATATGGTAAATGGGTCCCATCACTTATGACTTTACGAGCCGCGAAGTACCAGCGCTTTAAGAGTGACATGATTATGATTTTACGATGGTTGATGATCCATGCAGGACGAAGATGTTATGTTCCATGTGGATTGATCGCATCGTATGGTTAAACTCATCATGCATGATTATGCGTTTCATCATGCACACGTGACAAACGAGTGGCGACGTGAATAATTCTTTTCAATAAATAAATGCTTCAATAAATTATTTTACTACTGCTGTGGAGATAAAACCGATGATAACAGAATAAAGAAAGAAAATGCTTTAGCACAGTCATTTTTACTTCAAAATGTAACACATTTTAAGCTTAAAATTAAGTAACCTTAAAATTAAGTCACCAAGAAAGAACTTTCCATAGTAATACAAGATTTATTGACAATCATTAAAATGATTAGTTTTTATATGTTTTAGAATGAAGAAAGTAAATAAGTTTGTAATAATTTTTATAATTCGTTTTGTTAAGTAGTCATTCTTGTGGGAAACTTAGATTTCCATTACTTTGCCAGATGCATCCCCCTTTCCAAGTTTATCAAATTTACTTTAAGCAAGATTAATTTTGTCTGCTCGATATACTACTTTTTTCGTCCACGGGGAGTTGAATTTGCCCTCTCGTTATTTTGAACCTGAGTGCCGTAGTACCTCATGGGGAGGATAACGGGACTCGGCAAAGCCACAGCTATTTATTATATGTTGGAAGTCACCGCCGGGGCCCCAGGTTGCACACGTTAATGCTCCCAATGCACTGATGACTCATTCAGGAAGCCTCAGATGGTGTCGAGCCTGTTTCGTACGTTTCGCCGATCACGCCGCAAATACGGCGGTCGTTTCGTCCAATGGAAAAAATTATACGACCATTATTCGGAAAGTCGGTAGTTTGCGGAGCAAATATAGAGATAGTTAAATTATACTTTTCTCTTGGGGATATATCAGTTTCTATTTCCATTTAATATTTATTCAGCGTTAACGAGGCACTCTCGAATGTTCGAATAATCATTCTATTATTTATACATGTAATTGCGCGACAGTACCTAATAATATTTTATATCTTTCGGTAAGATACATTTGATTTATTCATTAAATACATTTTTTATTAAATATATATATTATCTATTTTTTTAATAAATAAAAGGAACAGGATATAAAATGGATTTATGAAATGACTTTAGAAAAGAGAGTATATATATATATATATATCAAAAAGATGATCAAGAATAGACGTTGAAGATCAAAAATACTCGTGAAGCAATAAGATAGACTGTGGGGTTATTCTCAGAAAATAATGTCGAGAAGATGGTCTTTCAGTTACAGCAGTGTGGCAACCTTTGTTTCTCGCGATTGGATCGATTCTGTCGGCTCGCTTTCTTTTTTCGCACTTCGGGGCCTTTAAAGATAGAAGTGAAAAGCAATAATTTTTCGTGAAACACCAATATATAATTCGTTTTTCAATGAGAGAAAAAGCAAGTAAATAAAGACGACAGTGATGGAGGAAGGTAAAAAGGGAAGGTAGTATCGATACATTCTCTCTTTCTCTCTCTCTTTGACAAGCCAGGTGATAATGAATTATTCAATCGGATAATCACGGCCGTGTCACGATTGCGAATCAGTCACACAGTTGGCATGAATGTGTGAGTAAAATGTCTTTGTGTACGAGTAACTCATCGAAGCACCTACGAAAGAGACATTCTCTCATTCCATAGTCATTAGTATTTCGTACATGCGTCTAATGACTATCGTTTAACGATTACTAATTCGTCGTTGTCCTTGGTTAATTGAAAAATTTTATATCCTTGTCAAAGATTTGCAATATCTAGGTTTAAAGGATTGTGACCTAACAAAGCACGATCGTTTAGCATATTGCAACATGAATATGTTTCTAAAGATATTGAGGAACTATTATAAAAAAAAATTAATAATTTATGAGATATTTAATATTTTATATCAATGTGTTAATAAAGTATAAAATATAAAATATTTCATCAACTAATATTTTTTATATTTCTATTTTAATACTTTTATATATGCAAAATAATTAGAGAAATTATATTGTGTATAAAAAAATTATATAGTTCCATAAAAAAATAGAGATAATATCTTTTTACCTTATATCTTTTTGATGTCTTCATCTAGAAGAAAAATCACATGACCAAAATATGTCTCTTTCAAAACCGTTCCATTTTTATTTGAAATATTTTTTTGTATCTTTCATATTTTTGAGAAATCAGTCTAATATGATTGTTTTGTTACATACTACATATATATAATACACACTACATCATTGCTTTATACTGAGAAATGTAACATTAAGAAAAGTAAATATGTAGAACTTTATTATGTAATGAAAGAAATACTTTTCTTAAAGAAATATCATTAGCGTACATAACTCACACGCGTCGATCTCGTCACCACAGCATCGTTACACCGTTCGTCGCTCTTTATGGCACCTTTCGAACATTACCACGTAATATCGTAAACACGCGACAGGTTCTCGTAAAACGATCAATTGACACGAGGAAGCATAAACAACTTTCATCATGGACAATGCTACACGATAATGAGGAAAATAATTCCTTCGCTTTTATTCCACTGTTTTTTTTTCATAGTTTGTTTTATTTCTTTTATAACCGGATCAGATATTTTTGTGTCATGTAAAATTTTTATATCAAGTTCACATTACAAACGAAACAAACGTGCCAATAAAAAAATTAATAATATTGTATATATTGTATATAATTATATACATGTTTATTTTATATATATATAATTGATAATAAAAGATGTAAAATTATTACTTTGATATTTTACAAGATGCTTAGTTTTATTTTAGAAGAAGAGAAGTCAATTTTACATCATTACTTTATATTCTACTGCACTACTCACGATATCCTACTCCTCTACGAAGTAAAGATGAGTCTCGAAAGGATTAAATCAGATTGGGATTTGCGAAATGACCTGGTGTAGTCCGTAGGTGTTTGTCTGCGTCTTTCAGTGCTTCTGTATAAGCATTAAACGACTCTTTGCGGCTTTAACGGATCCTCGTTGCATTACCAGGTAACATCGTAAGAGCACAGTGTGCTTCTGCGATCGTAAAACAGGCAGTCAACACAAGATTGGAGGAGGGAGAATACACGCTTTTCTCTGTTGTTCTTTCTGCGCGCGCGATACTCTCGAAACGGCGAGTAGCCGGTCGCTCGTGTTCTCCAACGTTGGTGAACGCGTGCCGACGGAAGCTGCGACACGGTTTGGCTCTCAGAAGGACAAATAGAAATGGCCCCCGGGGAGGAAGGTTGTTGGATAGAGAAAGCGAACGTGATAACGACGAGCGAGAGTTTGTTGTTTGTCCCGTACAATCCCCACGGATACCTGGAGCTCGTCGTCATTTGGATCACCGGCCACCACTGACATTCGACACCCTCTTAGCAGTATGCCCTTCACTCAGCTATTTTGTGCGAAGCGCAACCCCGTGCGGTTCTGTGGTCTTGCGTATCTTGTAAGGCGAGCAAACTGGTCTCCAAAGTGCAAGAATATTCTGTTGATCTGTGATTTGACTTGCGCTAGTTACCATCTACGGTCAATTCGAAATAATATCTTTGCTAAGCAAAAGGTCCCACGAGTAATTTCTGAAACAGTGAATATTGCAAACATCATTTATCTTTATTTCAACTTCCTAATTGCTGTTGCAAATAATAAATTTTTTATGTACTTGATAATTTTGCAATAAATGGTTAAAGAAATAATAATAATTAAATAATGACAAGAATGAATAAGTTGTTAAATCCACAAGCACGCGCATATTCGGGATAGTTGTCTGAGTTTCCGCCATACCTGATTCGAGCGTCATCCCATCGTTATTCCCGTCGCTTATGAATCCTCACCGCAAACTATGTATGCGCGTCCCTGGATACAGCTTGTATAACATGAACCCCACGGCGATGTACTCTGATATGTAGGAAGTAAAGCAAACGATAATGTTCGTGTAAGTTATAAATAAACTCTGGTTAGGATAGTAGAGTTATGGCATTTATGTTAATATACGAATAAATTTACCTAAAATACAAGAGAGAACTTTATTAAATGTGTGTTTATGTAATTACGGTGAACTAATTGTATTGAAAATGATAATTTTCATTGATTTAATAATTTTTTTTATATTTAATAAATATTGATTTAAATATTGATATTGATTTAAAGCAATTTTTTTAATAATTTGATATTTTTATTTTATTGACGTTATTATTAATTATAATTATTTGTCTTATCATTGAAGATTATGATCAGGATTCTTGTAGAATTCTAAAAATTTACAAATCGTGATAAAATCCTGTGTTTAAGGATACAATAATTTATGATAAATTATTTAAATCGAACATCGTAAAATAAATATCATATCGGCGAATAGTGCTTTAACAAAAAGATAAAAAAGTATAAGAGCGTGGAAGCAAAGATTCTCATCCTTGTGTGGCGTGAAGAAGCATCATGATCTTAACCCTCATTAGTCACTCGACACCCTCGACCGATGACGATCAACGTCATACGGTAAACACGAACCTACATTTTGAATGATTTAAAATAACCATCTCTTTTTCTTCTTTCTTTTATCCTCGAACGTTGTAGGTTACTCAGTTAACTCAGGTAAGTTCCCAAACAGTTTTGATTTTTATTTTCAGGACCAGCTGGTACGCGACGAACGTGCGAAGGGCTCATTGGCAAAATCACGGTGACGGTGCATAATGAACGTAGGAAGAAGAACTCGCGAACAAGCAATCGCAAGTCGTCTTGACGATGATAATAAATCGTCAAGAGAACGATGACGTGAATGTTTGAGAAAAGCTGGGTCGGAGCATGAATCGGGTTCCTCGACAATGGGTCGCTGCTACTGCGTCGCGGTAAGGTCTCCGAGTAATAGATCTTAATTGGATCCTTTGAGAAACATATTTCATAGTCAATTACCTTAATGGTCGGCATGCTTGAGCAAGCTACTAATCTTGCAAGAACCTTGAAAGAATCGTTTTGCAACATTCCTACGCATTTGAATTTGTACAGGATTTAATGGGCTTTAGAGCCATTTGTTATGTAAACGAAGACGTTCCTGTGAATAAGTGAGCGTGAATAATCATAGTTGCCTCCCTTACAAATAATTGCTCGTCCTGAAGATTTCAATACCCCGCGGTTTACATTGAACGGTATACATTATTTATTTTTGATAATTATTTTTAGTAACATTGCATTTGGAGACTTTAGAAATATTAGCTTTCAATTTCAACATTTATCTTTATAAATTAGTAGCGTAATCTTTTTACATTTTTAAAAGATTTTTTAGAGTTCTAAAATTAATTATAAAATTTTTTTTGTATGATTAACAATAAATTGCTTCAAATATTTTTACTATTATGACTTGTTGAAGCAAAAATTGTTGAAGTTTTATGTTAAAAACGTTTTGGAAATTGATTTCTATTTTACAAGTTTCTATATACGATAACACAGAACAGCGGTGTCTTTTTGAGCCGTTTTTACTGCTATGTTTACTCAATAAATTATTGTTTTACTGGGAACTCAAGCTTTACTGTGGTTTTGTGAGTACATTAAGGTAACTCTGCACTCATTCGTTTGGACAAAATACGCTTGGAAAAAGTTTCTCTGACATGAAAACATAATTTCGGAAATTTACCGATATCATAGTTATCCTTTAACATCTTAACTTACGATAGTTGGAGCAGCATTTTTAAAATTTTATGGTATTTTGTATCAATTTTCTATGTTGAATACATAAATAATGAAAAAAATGATTTAACAAAATTCGAACAATAAATATTTAAATAAGTTTAAATTATATCTACACATATATTATTATATTAGCCAGATTATAATTTGACTAGACAAGAATTGTTAGGATATTGAACGATGGGATTCGTGGGACGAACATCACGCGCTGGCTCTTTCATCGGATATAAACTAATTTCCTTTTTGCTCCCGTGAGATGTTTATATCTCATGGAATTATGCGCTCGATTTGGATTTATAATAAAGAGCTTCGGGATCGGAGCGTGGCTTATTCGGAGAGGCGCGAGGGCGCATAAATTATGGTAATCCTCCGGTGTGCCCAACGGCGGCTCTCCAACAATTTAAATTCAGTTAACGTAATGCGTTTGATTTGATGCTGGCGGGCCACCTGCCGGTAAGTGGCCACCGATTTTAAGAATGAAATTTTTAACAAGCCCTTGAGATACATTCCGTCCGTACTTGCTATACAAAAAAAGTCCTTTGGATTCGTGACCCACAAATTAAGCAAAATATACGTTTCGTTCGGATGACAGTTTTTGTTCATGAAACGTCATTCTGACTCAATGATGATATTACGACACGCACAAATAATTTATTTCTTAAAATGAGTAATTAATAAAGCTAATGACTACCTATTATCTATTTATACTTACAATTAGATGTTTTGTAGTTATGAATACGCATGAACGAATAATATGAATATCCATTAAGTTAATACGATCATAGTTTATATTTCGTTATGCTGTACACTCCATCATATACCTGTTCCTTATGGAAATTAAGCATAATTAGAAACGTACTAACCGAAAACAAATAATTAAAATAATTGCTGTAATTATTGTGGCAAAAAATACAAATTTATGCAAAACCTTCTATATTAAAACGTATGTACCATTTGTTCTGATTATTATCTAAATAACCACCTTTAGCCGATCTATAACTCGCCGTCGAACGAGATTGTCGAAAACTTTTTTGTTTATTGACTAATTAGCTAAATTTATTTATTTAGGATATTTTCACGTAAGACAGCGCGATGTGGTTGTAATCCCGACGGGAAATTACTCGATAAGTTCTTTCGCATAATCGGAGTTGAAGTTTAGTGGCACTAACTTGCTGCCGTGGCGCTCCAAGGAGCCAATTAATTTAACGAAGTGCACCATTACCTCTCTCTCGGTGTCGGATAAGCAAAATCAAAGGCCCGCACTGCTCGAGAATTCTGTTCCCTTCCTTTTTTTTTACTAACGGACGGGCAGACAGCATCATGCGCTTCTGCGAGAGACGCAGCTGAGCAAGGGATTTCTCAGACATAGCGAACGTGCATTCGACACAAATTCTCGCATCGACCTTTTTTTTTTCTTTTACTGATCGTATAAAACGACGCTGGATTCCATCGCGTTTGAATATTTCAAAGCTTAGTAGATAGCATTACGCGCCTTATCAGTGCCATGCCTGATTCGTTATTGTTTGCGGTCTCCTGCATATCGTATTTAATGGAATTTCGATATACTGTGTAAATGCGATAAAAATTTTACGATGTAATATATATCGCTTTAATGGAAACGTGTGAAATGCATGACTGTGTAACGGTGTAAATTGTAATCTGCATTAACAGCTCTTTTAAAATCAAGTTACAGCTGCCGAAATTGAAAAAAAGCAGGCTAATGGGTTACATAAGCTGGCAGCAATGAACACTAATGGAGTAAATATTTCCCGAAAAGCATCCGTTTAGACAGTACTCCGCTTCTAGGAATAATATTTATGCAACGACTTACTCCCATGCAGTGTGTCTGCTTCTTAAAGCAGGAAAATATTGTCGTCCGGGGTAAAACATGATACACACATCCCTCGGGTTATTTTATCTCCATTATAATTAGTTCACAATAAGTTTAACTAGGATTATTTGCGAGCTATCTATTTGTAACTTCGCTCATTATAAATGTGTATGTATACCAAATATTCATATAAATACTATAATAACGATGTAAATAGTTTTCTTGAATTATATTTTATATTACAAACTAATTTTTTAGAATTTATTAGAACCAAACAATTGACTTCTAATTACCTTTCTGGTTTCGATTATTTATATAAATACCCTAAAAAAACCTTTTTAAAAAAGAAAAAAATGTATGCCAAGTGCATAAAAAAGATATCGAATATTACATTCCTTTTAATGAAAAAACAGATATGAAATAAATTCAATTAGCTAAGTATTTCATAATGCAAGACACATAAGATGGATTGAGACTAAAATGGTCAACTGGATTATAGTGAAAAAAAATTGGCACGCCCGAGTTGCATTAAAAATGCAATATTCTAGGACCAATGTCAAATCTTTATAATACGGACATTATTTGCAATACATATTAATACATATTAATATAATAGTAATCTTACATATAATCTGTAGATATATACAATACATGAAAACAATAATTCAATAAACAAGAGATATTAATAATTGCTTACTAATCTAGTAAATTCATTATTTATAATGTTTGGAGTCGCCTAGCGTCGTCGTCTTCGTCCGACGTCGTTCGGCATCGCTCGATGTTGTCGTCGTCATCATCATCATCGTCGTCGTCGTCGTCGTCGTCGTCATCG
This sequence comes from Atta colombica, assembly GCF_001594045.1. NCBI lineage: Eukaryota > Metazoa > Arthropoda > Insecta > Hymenoptera > Formicidae > Atta > Atta colombica. The sequence goes on along the minus strand of NW_017259306.1, from coordinate 1,250,813 downwards.
TCGTTGTCGGTATCGGCTGTATCGATTTTATTCGAACTGATCGCAATCGAAAGATATTGATGATATTTATATAATAAAAGTGTTTTTAGATTTTTGATTGCGGTTTTAGTTTCTGAATAATTTTAATATAAAGTTTGTTGATGTCAAAACTCCAGATATAAGCTGGTATAGCGTCGCGAATTTGACACGAACACATACGCAATGACGTTCACACGTCAAAACCGACGTTCACTGTCACAGCTCGTTTTATATTTTTATGCACTTGGCGTCGCGACGCTACCGCGTCGTTTGATTTCAGACTGCGCGTCGATTATTTTCGGAATTGCATCACAATTGAAATAATACTATTCCAGCATTTAACTTTAATTATTATAAGCATTTTTCTTACTACTTTTTTAAATTATAAAAATTAAAGCTACAAATACCATATAATTTTTAAAATAGTATATACAGAGTGCGTCACCAAAATCCGGAAATTAAATTTCAATTTAAATTTTCCACTATTGTGCCTCCGTCAGAGGTTATTGTTGATGTCCGAGAAAGCCTGATGCTTCTAATAAACAGTCATATTCTCAAAATGGCCGCGATGTTGAAACCAAGTGCGGAGTATAATCGAAAAGCCGCGATCATCCGCGCTAGGCGCTCAGCAACGGAAGTAATTCGGTTTTTTGGATATCCGAGATCAACCATTTATGATGTTGTGGCAAAATATACAGCTTTAGAACAGTCCAATGAAGATTCCAATATGCCAGTGCGGAAGAGTCATTCGAAAGAACGCACCGCAAGGACCCCTGCAGTCGTTGAAAGAGTTCAAGCACTGATTTCGGATGATCCAAAGCAATCGTTATGAAAATTAGCATTAATTGTTAACAATGCGTCGAATTGTCAAGGAGGATCTTCGATACAAATCGTATTATCACATTAAAGATACGACAGATGCTCTCTTGTCCTGTTGCTCGCCTCGGCTTCCATTCTGGCTTCCCAACAGCCCAGATTTAAATCCCTTGGACTACTATGTATGAAGCGTAGTTGAAAGAGTCACAAATAAATCTCGATATCCCAATGTGACGTCATTAAGGACCTCTATTGAGGCAGCATTCGTCGGAATGGACAGCGTGCGAATATTTCACATCAAGAATAGAGGTCATCATTCAAGCTAATGGGGGATATATCGAAAAATTGTGCTCAACAGGGATTCTCCAAGTAAAAGGATTTTTTGTAATATTTAATTTTTCATTAAAAACATTTTGTTTAAAGAAATTGTTCGATTTGTCCGGATTTTGATGACGCACCCTGTATATTCTTTTATATGAAAATATTTTCTCTTTCTCTGTCCTTTTTAAATTAATTACATTTCGGTTTTCTAATTGGCATAAACTTTTTAAAAATAATACTCTAGAGAGAGAGAGAGAGAGAGAGAGAAAAAGAGAGAGAGAGAATGAAAGATAAAATTATTATATACTCTGACGTGAATGTATCAATAAACTGATTTTCGTTTACAAGCTGTTTGCACATATAGTACCTGCTAAATTTGTTAGGAATTTCTTGCTACATTCTATAAGCTATTCTACGTAGTCTTGAAATAATCTATTCGAATAGTCGCGGATATCATCTCTGTAACTTTTCGGCGAAGTAGTCGGATTTTTTTAGTCGTTTAACTGTTTCGCAAGGGAATAAAACGGTGGTCTGACTATTCTCCGCAATGTCGATGGTTCGAAGAACGGAAGAGGAACGGAGAGAACAGGGAGGGTGTGGTGAGCGGCACTTCGGAGGAGACGGTGTACTATGGCCAACAAAACAATACGGACTACCGCATCGGAGGGAGTTCTGTATATTTTAAAATGCTTCGAAATGCCGCAGAACTTTGGGTATAAGCATCGTAATGGCGTTCTTATTGAAGATTTATTCGCAGAAATACGAGCGCGCAATGATCTGCGACTCGTAAACAAGAATCCTCCGTCCAGAGAACATGTCGAACTCGACGAAGAAGTTTTGTGAATTTTATTATTTTATACCTAATTATCATCTGTTATACGGGCTTTCTTCGTACTTTCGTTTGCGGTTGAAGCTCGAAGTCTCGACATTGTTGATCCTATCCACATTCGGGTTTTGTCGAATGATTAATCGACATGCTGTTGCGCGAAGTAAAGTTGATATTATCTCACGAATATATAACGTTTACGGATATATTAATTAAATATACAGAAAGCAATACTTACAAATGCAAATCAAATTTTTTGATGGATTTTTTATTCGAAAATTTATGAGATAATTGACATTATGTACTGTATACACATAAACATAAGATACGTCTTAATTCTTGATATTTTGTACGAAAAGATATTTTGTAGATAAATACAAGCTAATTTATTCTCTCTTTGAGATAAATTTATGCACGCAGTTTAATGTGCATCGAGTATTCTGTTCCTGTCTCAGCCACTATGCGATACTGCTTTCGAGAACATGCATCTTCTTTGAAATGATCGATCGATCGTAGCCTGCAAGCGGTATAACCGTTTTGTCTCTTTGTACAGAAAATATCATCTTACTGCGTATTAATATGCTGAAATGTATAATGCATGGAAAAGAAAAACGACACTGGATATGATACGTATCCTACATGTGGCGCACGTTAAAGATATACGATTGCTAACGAGCAATTCGATCGTAAGAGCTCATTAGAAATGAATCAATACTCGATAAACGTTAATGAGGATGAGACGCCGATGTAAATTACCGGCGCTTCGGGCGTTGTGTTTATAATTGAAATACTTTAGCAACTTTCTGATCAGAAGTAGACTAATCCAAGCGCTTTCATTATACGATTAATAACGTGCAAAAATTATATAAATAAGTAAAAATTAATTACATAATGTTACATTAGGAG